>NW_027175315.1:3235000-3535000 GCF_028021215.1 Eschrichtius robustus
TTGCTCAGTGAACTGGACTCAACACCCCCTATTCACCGCACAAGAATATATGTGACTAGTAAGAATCTTAAAACCTATGTATTGATATCTGTCTGGAAGTGAGTCAAGTGGGTGTAAAGCCGCATAAACACAGCCATGAAAAGCAGCTAAACCCCATTATAAAAATAAATTACTTTTAAAAACCCGTAAAACAAAGACAGTGAAAGAGAGAGAAATTCTTACAAAATTCGTTCAGAGGCTGTGATGCAACCTGGATTGACCATATCTAGACCCACAGCTGGATGAGACATAAGGGTGGACACTCTTGGGGCTGAGAGGTTGGGTGAGGTTGGGTGAGCAAACGCAGACCCTTTAAAGTAATACTGCGTGGTACCCATCCCATGGGTCCCAAATCTCCAGGTTCAAGGGCATCTTCCTACATCGAAAACATGCATGAGAAACCCAGAAGATGGTACACCGTGTGATTTTGAAAGGTTTCTGAAACGCACCTCATTTCTCATCTCCTTGTGCTCGGTTTCGCCATTCCAGCTACTTTACTAGCAATCTCCCTACTTGGAGAATCAGCACCTTTAACCTCCTGTTCCCTACAGGTTGCAATTTGTCCTGAGGACGAACGGGAAGAGGGGCAACCAATGAGAGACTAGATCTAGGTGTTGGGACAGGCACAGGTCACTCTATTTTCCCAACAGGAAGAAGAATTAACCACAGGCTCAGCCTGCCGCCCAGAAGCAGAATAGGGCCTGAGGCAATCCCGCGCTTTTGCGGCCAGCTCCCAAAAAAGACAGTTGAAAAATGGAGCTCAGGGAAACTGCAATTCACAAACCCGCAGAGTTATAAATGATAACTCTCATCCACAGATATATTGAGGGAAGGCAACGAAGAGGATTTGAAAGCAAGGCAGAATTGCAGGAAACAGATTTCAGGAGGTAGATACGAATCGCCTTTAAAGCACATGAAAAGCGGCAAAACGTCGACAATGATGCCCTTGGCCAAAAAGGGCGTATGCGTTTTTTCCTGAATATATTCAGGAAAAAACGCATACGCCCTTTTTGGCCAACCAAGCAACCTGGAAAGGCAAATCAGCGCTACAAAGAAGTCTCGCTTCCCATCGGTCAAAAGGGCCATGCTGCAAAAAGTGTCAAAACCAGAAATGCAGGACAGGCCATGGAGAAATGACAGCCTTGCTACACTGATGGGCGGGATGTAAATTGCCAACACCCACTCTGGAGAAGTGTACGTTGTGTCCTGAAACATCGAAAAAAAACAGCTTAGGGAGCATAGGGCACGTCCACTCATGGGCGTATAAATTGGAAAAATTAAAAATCAGCAAGACACAGGCACCGGAAAGTTTAGGGCTGCTCTGTTGACAAGAACCTCCACTTCATGACACCTTAAATATCCCAGGAAAGAGAAAAATGGATAAAGAAGTTGTGGTCCTTATGTACAATGGAATATCACTCAGACATGAAATCAATGACATAAGGCTAGTAGAAGCAAGATGAGTCGAGTTAGGTACGACGATTCTAAGTGAAATAAGTCACACAGAAAAAGACACTTATCATAAGCTATCACTTATAGAGGGAATGTAAAAACCGCTACACTTGAACTGAATTACAAAACAGAACAGAGTCACACGTTTAGAAAACACACTATAGCTGCTTAACAGGAAAGGTGAGGTGGGGTGATGCATAAAACAAGGGTTTCAAATTCGCTCACATACCGTTCCATACACCCAATATGTAATAGACAAGACCTACTCCTTGCTCAGTGAACTGGACTCAACACCCCCTATTCCCCGCACAAGAATATATGTGACTAGTAAGAATCTTAAAACCTATGTATTGATATCTGTCTGGAAGTGAGTCAAGTGGGTGTAAAGCCGCATAAACACAGCCATGAAAGGCAGCTAAACCCCATTATAAAAATAAATTACTTTTAAAAACCCGTAAAACAAAGACAGTGAAAGAGAGAGAAATTCTTACAAAATTCGTTCAGAGGCTGTGATGCAACCTGGATTGACCATATCTAGACCCACACCTGGATGAGACATAAGGGTGGACACTGTTGGGGCTGAGAGGTTGGGTGAGGTTGGGTGAGCAAACGCAGACCCTTTAAAGTAATACTGCGTGGTACCCATCCCATGGGTCCCAAATCTCCAGGTTCAAGGGCATCTTCCTACATCGAAAACATGCATGAGAAACCCAGAAGATGGTACACCGTGTGATTTTGAAAGGTTTCTAAAACGCACCTCATTTCTCATCTCCTTGTGCTCGGTTTCGTCATTCCAGCTATTTTACTAGCAATCTCCCTACTTGGAGAATCAGCACCTTTAACCTCCTGTTCCCTACAGGTTGCAATTTGTCCTGAGGATGAACGGGAAGAGGGGCAACCAATGAGAGACTAGATCTAGGTGTTGGGACAGGCACAGGTCACTCTATTTTCCCAACAGGAAGAAGAATTAACCACAGGCTCAGCCTGCCGCCCAGAAGCAGAATAGGGCCTGAGGCAATCCCGCGCTTTTGCGGCCAGCTCCCAAAAAAGACAGTTGAAAAATGGAGCTCAGGGAAACTGCAATTCACAAACCTGCAGAGTTATAAATGATAACTCTCATCCACAGATATATTGAGGGAAGGCAACGAAGAGGATTTGAAAGCAAGGCAGAATTGCAGGAAACAGATTTCAGGAGGTAGATACGAATCGCCTTTAAAGCACATGAAAAGCGGCAAAACGTCGACAATGATGCCCTTGGCCAAAAAGGGCGTATGCGTTTTTTCCTGAATATATTCAGGAAAAAACGCATACGCCCTTTTTGGCCAACCAAGCAACCTGGAAAGGCAAATCAGCGCTACAAAGAAGTCTCGCTTCCCATCGGTCAAAAGGGCCATGCTGCAAAAAGTGTCAAACCCAGAAATCCAGGACAGGCCATGGAGAAATGGCAGCCTTGCTACACTGATGGGCGGGATGTAAATTGCCAACAGCCACTCTGGAGAAGTGTACGTTGTGTCCTGAAACATGGAAAAAAAACAGCTTAGGGAGCATAGGGCACGTCCACTCATGGGCGTATAAATTGGAAAAACTAAAAATCAGCAAGACACAGGCACCGGAAAGTTTAGGGCTGCTCTGTTGACAAGAACCTCCACTTCATGACACCTTAAATATCCCAGGAAAGAGAAAAATGGATAAAGAAGTTGTGGTCCTTATGTACAATGGAATATCACTCAGACATGAAATCAATGTTATAAGGCTAGTAGAAGCAAGATGAGTGGAGTTAGGTACGACCATTCTAAGTGAAATAAGTCACACAGAAAAAGACACTTATCATAAGCTATCACTTATAGAGGGAATGTAAAAACCGCTACACTTGAACTGAATTACAAAACAGAACAGAGTCACACGTTTAGAAAACACACTATAGCTGCTTAACAGGAAAGGTGAGGTGGGATGATGCATAAAACAAGGGTTTCAAATTCGCTCACATACCGTTCCATACACCCAATATGTAATAGACAAGACCTACTCCTTGCTCAGTGAACTGGACTCAACACCCCCTATTCACCGCACAAGAATATATGTGACTAGTAAGAATCTTAAAACCTATGTATTGATATCTGTCTGGAAGTGAGTCAAGTGGGTGTAAAGCCGCATAAACACAGCCATGAAAAGCAGCTAAACCCCATTATAAAAATAAATTACTTTTAAAAACCCGTAAAACAAAGACAGTGAAAGAGAGAGAAATTCTTACAAAATTCGTTCAGAGGCTGTGATGCAACCTGGATTGACCATATCTAGACCCACAGCTGGATGAGACATAAGGGTGGACACTCTTGGGGCTGAGAGGTTGGGTGAGGTTGGGTGAGCAAACGCAGACCCTTTAAAGTAATACTGCGTGGTACCCATCCCATGGGTCCCAAATCTCCAGGTTCAAGGGCATCTTCCTACATCGAAAACATGCATGAGAAACCCAGAAGATGGTACACCGTGTGATTTTGAAAGGTTTCTGAAACGCACCTCATTTCTCATCTCCTTGTGCTCGGTTTCGCCATTCCAGCTACTTTACTAGCAATCTCCCTACTTGGAGAATCAGCACCTTTAACCTCCTGTTCCCTACAGGTTGCAATTTGTCCTGAGGACGAACGGGAAGAGGGGCAACCAATGAGAGACTAGATCTAGGTGTTGGGACAGGCACAGGTCACTCTATTTTCCCAACAGGAAGAAGAATTAACCACAGGCTCAGCCTGCCGCCCAGAAGCAGAATAGGGCCTGAGGCAATCCCGCGCTTTTGCGGCCAGCTCCCAAAAAAGACAGTTGAAAAATGGAGCTCAGGGAAACTGCAATTCACAAACCCGCAGAGTTATAAATGATAACTCTCATCCACAGATATATTGAGGGAAGGCAACGAAGAGGATTTGAAAGCAAGGCAGAATTGCAGGAAACAGATTTCAGGAGGTAGATACGAATCGCCTTTAAAGCACATGAAAAGCGGCAAAACGTCGACAATGATGCCCTTGGCCAAAAAGGGCGTATGCGTTTTTTCCTGAATATATTCAGGAAAAAACGCATACGCCCTTTTTGGCCAACCAAGCAACCTGGAAAGGCAAATCAGCGCTACAAAGAAGTCTCGCTTCCCATCGGTCAAAAGGGCCATGCTGCAAAAAGTGTCAAAACCAGAAATGCAGGACAGGCCATGGAGAAATGACAGCCTTGCTACACTGATGGGCGGGATGTAAATTGCCAACACCCACTCTGGAGAAGTGTACGTTGTGTCCTGAAACATCGAAAAAAAACAGCTTAGGGAGCATAGGGCACGTCCACTCATGGGCGTATAAATTGGAAAAATTAAAAATCAGCAAGACACAGGCACCGGAAAGTTTAGGGCTGCTCTGTTGACAAGAACCTCCACTTCATGACACCTTAAATATCCCAGGAAAGAGAAAAATGGATAAAGAAGTTGTGGTCCTTATGTACAATGGAATATCACTCAGACATGAAATCAATGACATAAGGCTAGTAGAAGCAAGATGAGTCGAGTTAGGTACGACGATTCTAAGTGAAATAAGTCACACAGAAAAAGACACTTATCATAAGCTATCACTTATAGAGGGAATGTAAAAACCGCTACACTTGAACTGAATTACAAAACAGAACAGAGTCACACGTTTAGAAAACACACTATAGCTGCTTAACAGGAAAGGTGAGGTGGGGTGATGCATAAAACAAGGGTTTCAAATTCGCTCACATACCGTTCCATACACCCAATATGTAATAGACAAGACCTACTCCTTGCTCAGTGAACTGGACTCAACACCCCCTATTCCCCGCACAAGAATATATGTGACTAGTAAGAATCTTAAAACCTATGTATTGATATCTGTCTGGAAGTGAGTCAAGTGGGTGTAAAGCCGCATAAACACAGCCATGAAAGGCAGCTAAACCCCATTATAAAAATAAATTACTTTTAAAAACCCGTAAAACAAAGACAGTGAAAGAGAGAGAAATTCTTACAAAATTCGTTCAGAGGCTGTGATGCAACCTGGATTGACCATATCTAGACCCACACCTGGATGAGACATAAGGGTGGACACTGTTGGGGCTGAGAGGTTGGGTGAGGTTGGGTGAGCAAACGCAGACCCTTTAAAGTAATACTGCGTGGTACCCATCCCATGGGTCCCAAATCTCCAGGTTCAAGGGCATCTTCCTACATCGAAAACATGCATGAGAAACCCAGAAGATGGTACACCGTGTGATTTTGAAAGGTTTCTAAAACGCACCTCATTTCTCATCTCCTTGTGCTCGGTTTCGTCATTCCAGCTATTTTACTAGCAATCTCCCTACTTGGAGAATCAGCACCTTTAACCTCCTGTTCCCTACAGGTTGCAATTTGTCCTGAGGATGAACGGGAAGAGGGGCAACCAATGAGAGACTAGATCTAGGTGTTGGGACAGGCACAGGTCACTCTATTTTCCCAAAAGGAAGAAGAATTAACCACAGGCTCAGCCTGCCGCCCAGAAGCAGAATAGGGCCTGAGGCAATCCCGCGCTTTTGCGGCCAGCTCCCAAAAAAGACAGTTGAAAAATGGAGCTCAGGGAAACTGCAATTCACAAACCCGCAGAGTGATAAATGATAACTCTCATCCACAGATATATTGAGGGAAGGCAACGAAGAGGATTTGAAAGCAAGGCAGAATTGCAGGAAACAGATTTCAGGAGGTAGATACGAATCGCCTTTAAAGCACATGAAAAGCGGCAAAACGTCGACAATGATGCCCTTGGCCAAAAAGGGCGTATGCGTTTTTTCCTGAATATATTCAGGAAAAAACGCATACGCCCTTTTTGGCCAACCAAGCAACCTGGAAAGGCAAATCAGCGCTACAAAGAAGTCTCGCTTCCCATCGGTCAAAAGGGCCATGCTGCAAAAAGTGTCAAACCCAGAAATCCAGGACAGGCCATGGAGAAATGGCAGCCTTGCTACACTGATGGGCGGGATGTAAATTGCCAACAGCCACTCTGGAGAAGTGTACGTTGTGTCCTGAAACATGGAAAAAAAACAGCTTAGGGAGCATAGGGCACGTCCACTCATAGGCGTATAAATTGGAAAAACTAAAAATCAGCAAGACACAGGCACCGGAAAGTTTAGGGCTGCTCTGTTGACAAGAACCTCCACTTCATGACACCTTAAATATCCCAGGAAAGAGAAAAATGGATAAAGAAGTTGTGGTCCTTATGTACAATGGAATATCACTCAGACATGAAATCAATGTTATAAGGCTAGTAGAAGCAAGATGAGTGGAGTTAGGTACGACCATTCTAAGTGAAATAAGTCACACAGAAAAAGACACTTATCATAAGCTATCACTTATAGAGGGAATGTAAAAACCGCTACACTTGAACTGAATTACAAAACAGAACAGAGTCACACGTTTAGAAAACACACTATAGCTGCTTAACAGGAAAGGTGAGGTGGGATGATGCATAAAACAAGGGTTTCAAATTCGCTCACATACCGTTCCATACACCCAATATGTAATAGACAAGACCTACTCCTTGCTCAGTGAACTGGACTCAACACCCCCTATTCACCGCACAAGAATATATGTGACTAGTAAGAATCTTAAAACCTATGTATTGATATCTGTCTGGAAGTGAGTCAAGTGGGTGTAAAGCCGCATAAACACAGCCATGAAAAGCAGCTAAACCCCATTATAAAAATAAATTACTTTTAAAAACCCGTAAAACAAAGACAGTGAAAGAGAGAGAAATTCTTACAAAATTCGTTCAGAGGCTGTGATGCAACCTGGATTGACCATATCTAGACCCACAGCTGGATGAGACATAAGGGTGGACACTCTTGGGGCTGAGAGGTTGGGTGAGGTTGGGTGAGCAAACGCAGACCCTTTAAAGTAATACTGCGTGGTACCCATCCCATGGGTCCCAAATCTCCAGTTTCAAGGGAATCTTCCTACATCGAAAACATGCATGAGAAACCCAGAAGATGGTACACCGTGTGATTTTGAAAGGTTTCTAAAACGCACCTCATTTCTCATCTCCTTGTGCTCGGTTTCACCATTCCAGCTACTTTACTAGCAATCTCCCTACTTGGAGAATCAGCACCTTTAACCTCCTGTTCCCTACAGGTTGCAATTTGTCCTGAGGATGAACGGGAAGAGGGGCAACCAATGAGAGACTAGATCTAGGTGTTGGGACAGGCACAGGTCACTCTATTTTCCCAACAGGAAGAAGAATTAACCACAGGCTCAGCCTGCCGCCCGGAACCAGAATAGGGCCTGAGGCAATCCCGCGCTTTTGCGGCCAGCTCCCAAAAAAGACATTGAAAAATGGACCTCAGGGAAACTGCAATTCACAAACCCACAGAGTTATAAATGATAACTCTCATCCACAGATATATTGAGGGAAGGCAACGAAGAGGATTTGAAAGCAAGGCAGAATTGCAGGAAACAGATTTCAGGAGGTAGATACGAATCGCCTTTAAAGCACATGAAAAGCGGCAAAACGTCGACAATGATGCCCTTGGCCAAAAAGGGCGTATGCGTTTTTTCCTGAATATATTCAGGAAAAAACGCATACGCCCTTTTTGGCCAACCAAGCAACCTGGAAAGGCAAATCAGCGCTACAAAGAAGTCTCGCTTCCCATCGGTCAAAAGGGCCATGCTGCAAAAAGTGTCAAAACCAGAAATGCAGGACAGGCCATGGAGAAATGGCAGCCTTGCTACACTGATGGGCGGGATGTAAATTGCCAACAACCACTCTGGAGAAGTGTACGTTGTGTCCTGAAACATCGAAAAAAAACAGCTTAGGGAGCATAGGGCACGTCCACTCATGGGCGTATAAATTGGAAAAACTAAAAATCAGCAAGACACAGGCACCGGAAAGTTTAGGGCTGCTCTGTTGACAAGAACCTCCACTTCATGACACCTTAAATATCACAGGAAAGAGAAAAATGGATAAACAAGTTGTGGTCCTTATGTACAATGGAATATCACTCAGACATGAAATCAATGTCATAAGGCTAGTAGAAGCAAGATGAGTGGAGTTAGGTACGACGATTCTAAGTGAAATAAGTCACACAGAAAAAGACACTTATCATAAGCTATCACTTATAGAGGGAATGTAAAAACCGCTACACTTGAACTGAATTACAAAACAGAACAGAGTCACACGTTTAGAAAACACACTATGGCTGCTTAACGGGAATGGTGAGGTGGGGTGATGCATAAAACAAGGGTTTCAAATTCGCTCAGATACCGTTCCATACACCCAATATGTAATAGACAAGACCTACTCCTTGCTCAGTGAACTGGACTCAACACCCCCTATTCCCCGCACAAGAATATATGTGACTAGTAAGAATCTTAAAACCTATGTATTGATATCTGTCTGGAAGTGAGTCAAGTGGGTGTAAAGCCGCATAAACACAACCATGAAAAGCAGATAAACCCCATTATAAAAATAAATTACTTTTAAAAACCCGTAAAACAAAGACAGTGAAAGAGAGAGAAATTCTTACAAAATTCGTTCAGAGGCTGTGATGCAACCTGGATTGACCATATCTACACCCACACCTGGATGAGACATAAGGGAGGACACTCTTGGGGCTGAGAGGTTGGGTGAGGTTGGGTGAGCAAACGCAGACCCTTTAAAGTAATACTGCGTGGTACCCATCACATGGGTCCCAAATCTCCAGGTTCAAGGGCATCTTCCTACATCGAAAACATGCATGAGAAACCCAGAAGATGGTACACCGTGTGATTTTGAAAGGTTTCTAAAACGCACCTCATTTCTCATCTCCTTGTGCTCGGTTTCGCCATTCCAGCTACTTTACTAGCAATCTCCCTACTTGGAGAATCAGCACCTTATCCTCCTGTTCCCTACAGGTTGCAATTTGTCCTGAGGATGAACGGGAAGAGGGGCAACCAATGAGAGACTAGATCTAGGTGTTGGGACAGGCACAGGTCACTCTATTTTCCCAACAGGAAGAAGAATTAACCACAGGCTCAGCCTGCCGCCCGGAACCAGAATAGGGCCTGAGGCAATCCCGCGCTTTTGCGGCCAGCTCCCAAAAAAGACATTGAAAAATGGACCTCAGGGAAACTGCAATTCACAAACCCACAGAGTTATAAATGATAACTCTCATCCACAGATATATTGAGGGAAGGCAACGAAGAGGATTTGAAAGCAAGGCAGAATTGCAGGAAACAGATTTCAGGAGGTAGATACGAATCGCCTTTAAAGCACATGAAAAGCGGCAAAACGTCGACAATGATGCCCTTGGCCAAAAAGGGCGTATGCGTTTTTTCCTGAATATATTCAGGAAAAAACGCATACGCCCTTTTTGGCCAACCAAGCAACCTGGAAAGGCAAATCAGCGCTACAAAGAAGTCTCGCTTCCCATCGGTCAAAAGGGCCATGCTGCAAAAAAGTGTCAAAACCAGAAATGCAGGACAGGCCATGGAGAAATGGCAGCCTTGCTACACTGATGGGCGGGATGTAAATTGCCAACAACCACTCTGGAGAAGTGTACGTGGTGTCCTGAAACATCGAAAAAAAACAGCTTAGGGAGCATAGGGCACGTCCACTCATGGGCGTATAAATTGGAAAAACTAAAAATCAGCAAGACACAGGCACCGGAAAGTTTAGGGCTGCTCTGTTGACAAGAACCTCCACTTCATGACACCTTAAATATCCCAGGAAAGAGAAAAATGGATAAACAAGTTGTGGTCCTTATGTACAATGGAATATCACTCAGACATGAAATCAATGTCATAAGGCTAGTAGAAGCAAGATGAGTGGAGTTAGGTACGACGATTCTAAGTGAAATAAGTCACACAGAAAAAGACACTTATCATAAGCTATCACTTATAGAGGGAATGTAAAAACCGCTACACTTGAACTGAATTACAAAACAGAACAGAGTCACACGTTTAGAAAACACACTATGGCTGCTTAACGGGAATGGTGAGGTGGGGTGATGCATAAAACAAGGGTTTCAAATTCGCTCAGATACCGTTCCATACACCCAATATGTAATAGACAAGACCTACTCCTTGCTCAGTGAACTGGACTCAACACCCCCTATTCCCCGCACAAGAATATATGTGACTAGTAAGAATCTTAAAACCTATGTATTGATATCTGTCTGGAAGTGAGTCAAGTGGGTGTAAAGCCGCATAAACACAACCATGAAAAGCAGATAAACCCCATTATAAAAATAAATTACTTTTAAAAACCCGTAAAACAAAGACAGTGAAAGAGAGAGAAATTCTTACAAAATTCGTTCAGAGGCTGTGATGCAACCTGGATTGACCATATCTACACCCACACCTGGATGAGACATAAGGGAGGACACTCTTGGGGCTGAGAGGTTGGGTGAGGTTGGGTGAGCAAACGCAGACCCTTTAAAGTAATACTGCGTGGTACCCATCCCATGGGTCCCAAATCTCCAGGTTCAAGGGCATCTTCCTACATCGAAAACATGCATGAGAAACCCAGAAGATGGTACACCGTGTGATTTTGAAAGGTTTCTAAAACGCACCTCATTTCTCATCTCCTTGTGCTCGGTTTCGCCATTCCAGCTACTTTACTAGCAATCTCCCTACTTGGAGAATCAGCACCTTATCCTCCTGTTCCCTACAGGTTGCAATTTGTCCTGAGGATGAACGGGAAGAGGGGCAACCAATGAGAGACTAGATCTAGGTGTTGGGACAGGCACAGGTCACTCTATTTTCCCAACAGGAAGAAGAATTAACCACAGGCTCAGCCTGCCGCCCGGAACCAGAATAGGGCCTGAGGCAATCCCGCGCTTTTGCGGCCAGCTCCCAAAAAAGACATTGAAAAATGGACCTCAGGGAAACTGCAATTCACAAACCCACAGAGTTATAAATGATAACTCTCATCCACAGATATATTGAGGGAAGGCAACGAAGAGGATTTGAAAGCAAGGCAGAATTGCAGGAAACAGATTTCAGGAGGTAGATACAAATCGCCTTTAAAGCACATGAAAAGCGGCAAAACGTCGACAATGATGCCCTTGGCCAAAAAGGGCGTATGCGTTTTTTCCTGAATATATTCAGGAAAAAACGCATACGCCCTTTTTGGCCAACCAAGCAACCTGGAAAGGCAAATCAGCGCTACAAAGAAGTCTCGCTTCCCATCGGTCAAAAGGGCCATGCTGCAAAAAAGTGTCAAAACCAGAAATGCAGGACAGGCCATGGAGAAATGGCAGCCTTGCTACACTGATGGGCGGGATGTAAATTGCCAACAACCACTCTGGAGAAGTGTACGTGGTGTCCTGAAACATCGAAAAAAAACAGCTTAGGGAGCATAGGGCACGTCCACTCATGGGCGTATAAATTGGAAAAACTAAAAATCAGCAAGACACAGGCACCGGAAAGTTTAGGGCTGCTCTGTTGACAAGAACCTCCACTTCATGACACCTTAAATATCCCAGGAAAGAGAAAAATGGATAAACAAGTTGTGGTCCTTATGTACAATGGAATATCACTCAGACATGAAATCAATGTCATAAGGCTAGTAGAAGCAAGATGAGTGGAGTTAGGTACGACGATTCTAAGTGAAATAAGTCACACAGAAAAAGACACTTATCATAAGCTATCACTTATAGAGGGAATGTAAAAACCGCTACACTTGAACTGAATTACAAAACAGAACAGAGTCACACGTTTAGAAAACACACTATGGCTGCTTAACGGGAATGGTGAGGTGGGGTGATGCATAAAACAAGGGTTTCAAATTCGCTCAGATACCGTTCCATACACCCAATATGTAATAGACAAGACCTACTCCTTGCTCAGTGAACTGGACTCAACACCCCCTATTCCCCGCACAAGAATATATGTGACTAGTAAGAATCTTAAAACCTATGTATTGATATCTGTCTGGAAGTGAGTCAAGTGGGTGTAAAGCCGCATAAACACAACCATGAAAAGCAGATAAACCCCATTATAAAAATAAATTACTTTTAAAAACCCGTAAAACAAAGACAGTGAAAGAGAGAGAAATTCTTACAAAATTCGTTCAGAGGCTGTGATGCAACCTGGATTGACCATATCTACACCCACACCTGGATGAGACATAAGGGAGGACACTCTTGGGGCTGAGAGGTTGGGTGAGGTTGGGTGAGCAAACGCAGACCCTTTAAAGTAATACTGCGTGGTACCCATCCCATGGGTCCCAAATCTCCAGGTTCAAGGGCATCTTCCTACATCGAAAACATGCATGAGAAACCCAGAAGATGGTACACCGTGTGATTTTGAAAGGTTTCTAAAACGCACCTCATTTCTCATCTCCTTGTGCTCGGTTTCGCCATTCCAGCTACTTTACTAGCAATCTCCCTACTTGGAGAATCAGCACCTTATCCTCCTGTTCCCTACAGGTTGCAATTTGTCCTGAGGATGAACGGGAAGAGGGGCAACCAATGAGAGACTAGATCTAGGTGTTGGGACAGGCACAGGTCACTCTATTTTCCCAACAGGAAGAAGAATTAACCACAGGCTCAGCCTGCCGCCCAGAAGCAGAATAGGGCCTGAGGCAATCCCGCGCTTTTGCGGCCAGCTCCCAAAAAAGACAGTTGAAAAATGGAGCTCAGGGAAACTGCAATTCACAAACCCGCAGAGTTATAAATGATAACTCTCATCCACAGATATATTGAGGGAAGGCAACGAAGAGGATTTGAAAGCAAGGCAGAATTGCAGGAAACAGATTTCAGGAGGTAGATACGAATCGCCTTTAAAGCACATGAAAAGCGGCAAAACGTCGACAATGATGCCCTTGGCCAAAAAGGGCGTATGCGTTTTTTCTTGAATATATTCAGGAAAAAACGCATACGCCCTTTTTGGCCAACCAAGCAACCTGGAAAGGCAAATCAGCGCTACAAAGAAGTCTCGCTTCCCATCGGTGAAAAGGGCCATGCTGCAAAAAGTGTCAAAACCAGAAATGCAGGACAGGCCATGGAGAAATGGCAGCCTTGCTACACTGATGGGCGGGATGTAAATTGCCAACAACCACTCTGGAGAAGTGTACGTTGTGTCCTGAAACATCGAAAAAAAACAGCTTAGGGAGCATAGGGCACGTCCACTCATGGGCGTATAAATTGGAAAAACTAAAAATCAGCAAGACACAGGCACCGGAAAGTTTAGGGCTGCTCTGTTGACAAGAACCTCCACTTCATGACACCTTAAATATCCCAGGAAAGAGAAAAATGGATAAAGAAGTTGTGGTCCTTATGTACAATGGAATATCACTCAGACATGAAATCAATGTCATAAGGCTAGTAGAAGCAAGATGAGTGGAGTTAGGTACGACGATTCTAAGTGAAATAAGTCACACAGAAAAAGACACTTATCATAAGCTATCACTTATAGAGGGAATGTAAAAACCGCTACACTTGAACTGAATTACAAAACAGAACAGAGTCACACGTTTAGAAAACACACTATGGCTGCTTAACGGGAATGGTGAGGTGGGGTGATGCATAAAACAAGGGTTTCAAACTCGCTCAGATACCGTTCCATACACCCAATATGTAATAGACAAGACCTACTCCTTGCTCAGTGAACTGGACTCAACACCCCCTATTCCCCGCACAAGAATATATGTGACTAGTAAGAATCTTAAAACCTATGTATTGATATCTGTCTGGAAGTGAGTCAAGTGGGTGTAAAGCCGCATAAACACAGCCGTGAAAAGCAGCTAAACCCCATTATAAAACTAAATTACTTTTAAAAACCCTTAAAATAAAGACAGTGAAAGAGAGAACTTCTTACAAAATTCGTTCAGAGGCTGTGATGCAACCTGGATTGACCATATCTAGACACACAGCTGGATGAGACATAAGGGTGGACACACTTGGGGTTGAGAGTTTGGGTGAGCAAACGCAGACCCTTTAAAGTAATACTGCGTGGTACCCATCCCATGGGTCCCAAATCTCCAGGTTCAAGGGCATCTTCCTACATCGAAAACATGCATGAGAAAAACAGAAGATGGTACACCGTGTGATTTTGAAAGGTTTCTAAAACGCACCTCATTTCTCATCTCCTTGTGCTCGGTTTCGCCATTCCAGCTACTTTACTAGCAATCTCCCTACTTGGAGAATCAGCACCTTTAACCTCCTGTTCCCTACAGGTTGCAATTTGTCCTGAGGACGAACGGGAAGAGGGGCAACCAATGAGAGACTAGATCTAGGTGTTGGGACAGGCACAGGTCACTCTATTTTCCCAACAGGAAGAAGAATTAACCACAGGCTCAGCCTGCCGCCCAGAAGCAGAATAGGGCCTGAGGCAATCCCGCGCTTTTGTGGCCAGCTCCCAAAAAAGACAGTTGAAAAATGGAGTTCAGGGAAACTGCAATTCACAAACCCGCAGAGTTATAAATGATAACTCTCATCCACAGATATATTGAGGGAAGGCAACGAAGAGGATTTGAAAGCAAGGCAGAATTGCAGGAAACAGATTTCAGGAGGTAGATACGAATCGCCTTTAAAGCACATGAAAAGCGGCAAAAGGTCGACAATGATGCCCTTGGCCAAAAAGGGCGTATGCGTTTTTTCCTGAATATATTCAGGAAAAAACACATACGCCCTTTTTGGCCAACCAAGCAACCTGGAAAGGCAAATCAGCGCTACAAAGAAGTCTCGCTTCCCATCGGTCAAAAGGGCCATGCTGCAAAAAGTGTCAAAACCAGAAATGCAGGACAGGCCATGGAGAAATGGCAGCCTTGCTACACTGATGGGCGGGATGTAAATTGCCAACAGCCACTCTGGAGAAGTGTACGTTGTGTCCTGAAACATCGAAAAAAAACAGCTTAGGGAGCATAGGGCACGTCCACTCATGGGCGTATAAATTGGAAAAACTAAAAATCAGCAAGACACAGGCACCGGAAAGTTTAGGGCTGCTCTGTTGACAAGAACCTCCACTTCATGACACCTTAAATATCCCAGGAAAGAGAAAAATGGATAAAGAAGTTGTGGTCCTTATGTACAATGGAATATCACTCAGACATGAAATCAATGTCATAAGGCTAGTAGAAGCAAGATGAGTGGAGTTAGGTACGACGATTCTAAGTGAAATAAGTCACACAGAAAAAGACACTTATCATAAGCTATCACTTATAGAGGGAATGTAAAAACCGCTACACTTGAACTGAATTACAAAACAGAACAGAGTCACACGTTTAGAAAACACACTATGGCTGCTTAACGGGAATGGTGAGGTGGGGTGATGCATAAAACAAGGGTTTCAAATTCGCTCAGATACCGTTCCATACACCCAATATGTAATAGACAAGTCCTACTCCTTGCTCAGTGAACTGGACTCAACACCCCCTATTCCCCGCACAAGAATATATGTGACTAGTAAGAATCTTAAAACCTATGTATTGATATCTGTCTGGAAGTGAGTCAAGTGGGTGTAAAGCCGCATAAACACAACCATGAAAAGCAGCTAAACCCCATTATAAAAATGAATTACTTTTAAAAACCCGTAAAAAAAGATAGTGAAAGAGAGAGAAATTCTTACAAAATTCGTTCAGAGGCTGTGATGCAACCTGGATTGACCATATCTAGACCCACAGCTGGATGAGACATAAGGGTGGACACTCTTGGGGCTGAGAGGTTGGGTGAGGTTGGGTGAGCAAACGCAGACCCTTTAAAGTAATACTGCGTGGTACCCATCCCATGGGTCCCAAATCTCCAGTTTCAAGGGAATCTTCCTACATCGAAAACATGCATGAGAAACCCAGAAGATGGTACACCGTGTGATTTTGAAAGGTTTCTAAAACGCACCTCATTTCTCATCTCCTTGTGCTCGGTTTTGCCATTCCAGCTACTCTACTAGCAATCTCCCTACTTGGAGAATCAGCACCTTTAACCTCCTGTTCCCTACAGGTTGCAATTTGTCCTGAGGATGAACGGGAAGAGGGGCAACCAATGAGAGACTAGATCTAGGTGTTGGGACAGGCACAGGTCACTCTATTTTCCCAACAGGAAGAAGAATTAACCACAGGCTCAGCCTGCCGCCCGGAACCAGAATAGGCCCTGAGGCAATCCCGCGCTTTTGTGGCCAGCTCCCAAAAAAGACAGTTGAAAAATGGAGCTCAGGGAAACTGCAATTCACAAACCCGCAGAGTTATAAATGATAACTCTCATCCACAGATATATTGAGGGAAGGCAACGAAGAGGATTTGAAAGCAAGGCAGAATTGCAGGAAACAGATTTCAGGAGGTAGATACGAATCGCTTTAAAGCACATGAAAAGCGGCAAAACGTCGACAATGATGCCCTTGGCCAAAAAGGGCGTATGCGTTTTTTCCTGAATATATTCAGGAAAAAACGCATACGCCCTTTTTGGCCAACCAAGCAACCTGGAAAGGCAAATCAGCGCTACAAAGAAGTCTCGCTTCCCATCGGTCAAAAGGGCGATGCTGCAAAATGTGTCAAAACCAGAAATGCAGGACAGGCCATGGAGAAATGGCAGCCTTGCTACACTGATGGGCGGGATGTAAATTGCCAACACCCACTCTGGAGAAGTGTACGTTGTGTCCTGAAACATGGAAAAAAAACAGCTTAGGGAGCATAGGGCACGTCCACTCATGGGCGTATAAATTGGAAAAACTAAAAATCAGCAAGACACAGGCACCGGAAAGTTTAGGGCTGCTCTGTTGACAAGAACCTCCACTTCATGACACCTTAAATATCCCAGGAAAGAGAAAAATGGATAAAGAAGTTGTGGTCCTTATGTACAATGGAATATCACTCAGACATGAAATCAATGTTATAAGGCTAGTAGAAGCAAGATGAGTGGAGTTAGGTACGACGATTCTAAGTGAAATAAGTCACACAGTAAAAGACACTTATCATAAGCTATCACTTATAGAGGGAATGTAAAAACCGCTACACTTGAACTGAATTACAAAACAGAACAGAGTCACACGTTTAGAAAACACACTATAGCTGCTTAACAGGAAAGGTGAGGTGGGGTGATGCATAAAACAAGGGTTTCAAATTCGCTCAGATACCGTTCCATACACACAATATGTAATAGACAAGACCTACTCCTTGCTCAGTGAACTGGACTCAACACCCCCTATTCACCGCACAAGAATATATGTGACTAGTAAGAATCTTAAAACCTATGTATTGATATCTGTCTGGAAGTGAGTCAAGTGGGTGTAAAGCCGCATAAACACAGCCATGAAAGGCAGCTAAACCCCATTATAAAAATAAATTACTTTTAAAAACCCATAAAACAAAGACAGTGAAAGAGAGAGAAATTCTTACAAAATTCGTTCAGAGGCTGTGATGCAACCTGGATTGACCATATCTAGACCCACAGCTGGATGAGACATAAGGGTGGACACTCTTGGGGCTGAGAGTTTGGGTGAGGTTGGGTGAGAAAACGCAGACCCTTTAAAGTAATACTGCGTGGTACCCATCCCATGGGTCCCAAATCTCCAGGTTCAAGGGCATCTTCCTACATCGAAAACATGCATGAGAAACCCAGAAGATGGTACACCGTGTGATTTTGAAACGTTTCTAAAACGCACCTCATTTCTCATCTCCTTGTGCTCGGTTTCGCCATTCCAGCTACTTTACTAGCAATCTCCCTACTTGGAGAATCAGCACCTTATCCTCCTGTTCCCTACAGGTTGCAATTTGTCCTGAGGATGAACGGGAAGAGGGGCAACCAATGAGAGAATAGATCTAGGTGTTGGGACAGGCACAGGTCACTCTATTTTCCCAACAGGAAGAAGAATTAACCACAGGCTCAGCCTGCCGCCCAGAAGCAGAATAGGGCCTGAGGCAATCCCGCACTTTTGCGGCCAGCTCCCAAAAAAGACAGTTGAAAAATGGACCTCAGGGAAACTGCAATTCACAAACCCGCAGAGTTATAAATGATAACTCTCATCCACAGATATATTGAGGGAAGGCAACGAAGAGGATTTGAAAGCAAGGCAGAATTGCAGGAAACAGATTTCAGGAGGTAGATACGAATCGCCTTTAAAGCACATGAAAAGCGGCAAAACGTCGACAATGATGCCCTTGGCCAAAAAGGGCGTATGCGTTTTTTCCTGAATATATTCAGGAAAAAACGCATACGCCCTTTTTGGCCAACCAAGCAACCTGGAAAGGCAAATCAGCGCTACAAAGAAGTCTCGCTTCCCTTCGGACAAAAGGGCCATGCTGCAAAAAGTGTCAAAACCAGAAATGCAGGACAGGCCATGGAGAAATGGCAGCCTTGCTACACTGATGGGCGGGATGTAAATTGCCAACAACCACTCTGGAGAAGTGTACGTTGTGTCCTGAAACATCGAAAAAAAACAGCTTAGGGAGCATAGGGCACGTCCACTCATGGGCGTATAAATTGGAAAAACTAAAAATCAGCAAGACACAGGCACCCGATAGTTTAGGGCTGCTCTGTTGACAAGAACCTCTACTTCATGACACCTTAAATATCCCAGGAAAGAGAAAAATGGATAAAGAAGTTGTGGTCCTTATGTACAATGGAATATCACTCAGACATGAAATCAATGTCATAAGGCTAGTAGAAGCAAGATGAGTGGAGTTAGGTACGACGATTCTAAGTGAAATAAGTCACACAGAAAAAGACACTTATCATAAGCTATCACTTATAGAGGGAATGTAAAAACCGCTACACTTGAACTGAATTACAAAACAGAACTGAGTCACACGTTTAGAAAACACACTATAGCTGCTTAACAGGAAAGGTGAGGTGGGGTGATGCATAAAACAAGGGTTTCAAATTGGCTCAGATACCGTTCCATACACCCAATATGTAATAGACAAGACCTACTCCTTGCTCAGTGAACTGGACTCAACACCCCCTATTCCCCGCACAAGAATATATGTGACTAGTAAGAATCTTAAAACCTATGTATTGATATCTGTCTGGAAGTGAGTCAAGTGGGTGTAAAGCCGCATAAACACAGCCGTGAAAAGCAGCTAAACCCCATTATAAAAATAAATTACTTTTAAAAACCCGTAAAACAAAGACACTGAAAGAGAGAGAAATTCTTACAAAATTCGTTCAGAGGCTGTGATGCAACCTGGATTGACCATATCTAGACCCACACCTGGATGAGACATAAGGGTGGACACTCTTGGGGCTGAGAGGTTGGGCGAGGTTGGGTGAGAAAACGCAGACCCTTTAAAGTAATACTGCGTGGTACCCATCCCATGGGTCCCAAATCTCCAGGTTCAAGGGCATCTTCCTACATCGAAAACATGCATGAGAAACCCAGAAGATGGTACACCGTGTGATTTTGAAAGGTTTCTAAAACGCACCTCATTTCTCATCTCCTTGTGCTCGGTTTCGCCATTCCAGCTACTTTACTAGCAATCTCCCTACTTGGAGAATCAGCACCTTTAACCTCCTGTTCCCTACAGGTTGCAATTTGTCCTGAGGACGAACGGGAAGAGGGGCAACCAATGAGAGACTAGATCTAGGTGTTGGGACAGGCACAGGTCACTCTATTTTCCCAACAGGAAGAAGAATTAACCACAGGCTCAGCCTGCCGCCCAGAAGCAGAATAGGGCCTGAGGCAATCCCGCGCTTTTGCGGCCAGCTCCCAAAAAAGACAGTTGAAAAATGGAGCTCAGGGAAACTGCAATTCACAAACCCGCAGAGTTATAAATGATAACTCTCATCCACAGATATATTGAGGGAAGGCAACGAAGAGGATTTGAAAGCAAGGCAGAATTGCAGGAAACAGATTTCAGGAGGTAGATACGAATCGCCTTTAAAGCACATGAAAAGCGGCAAAAGGTCGACAATGATGCCCTTGGCCAAAAAGGGCGTATGCGTTTTTTCCTGAATATATTCAGGAAAAAACGCATACGCCCTTTTTGGCCAACCAAGCAACCTGGAAGGGCAAATCAGCGCTACAAAGAAGTCTCGCTTCCCATCGGTGAAAAGGGCCATGCTGCAAAAAGTGTCAAAACCAGAAATGCAGGACAGGCCATGGAGAAATGGCAGCCTTGCTACACTGATGGGCGGGATGTAAATTGCCAACAGCCACTCTGGAATAGTGTACGTTGTGTCCTGAAACATCGAAAAAAAACAGCTTAGGGAGCATAGGGCACGTCCACTCATGGGCGTATAAATTGGAAAAACTAAAAATCAGCAAGACACAGGCACCGGAAAGTTTAGGGCTGCTCTGTTGACAAGAACCTCCACTTCATGACACCTTAAATATCCCAGGAAAGAGAAAAATGGATAAAGAAGTTGTGGTCCTTATGTACAATGGAATATCACTCAGACATGAAATCAATGTCATAAGGCTAGTAGAAGCAAGATGAGTGGAGTTAGGTACGACGATTCTAAGTGAAATAAGTCACACAGAAAAAGACACTTATCATAAGCTATCACTTATAGAGGGAATGTAAAAACCGCTACACTTGAACTGAATTACAAAACAGAACTGAGTCACACGTTTAGAAAACACACTATAGCTGCTTAACAGGAAATGTGAGGTGGGGTGATGCATAAAACAAGGGTTTCAAATTGGCTCAGATACCGTTCCATACACCCAATATGTAATAGACAAGACCTACTCCTTGCTCAGTGAACTGGACTCAACACCCCCTATTCCCCGCACAAGAATATATGTGACTAGTAAGAATCTTAAAACCTATGTATTGATATCTGTCTGGAAGTGAGTCAAGTGGGTGTAAAGCCGCATAAACACAGCCGTGAAAAGCAGCTAAACCCCATTATAAAAATAAATTACTTTTAAAAACCCGTAAAACAAAGACACTGAAAGAGAGAGAAATTCTTACAAAATTCGTTCAGAGGCTGTGATGCAACCTGGATTGACCATATCTACACCCACACCTGGATGAGACATAAGGGAGGACACTCTTGGGGCTGAGAGGTTGGGTGAGGTTGGGTGAGAAAACGCAGACCCTTTAAAGTAATACTGCGTGGTACCCATCACATGGGTCCCAAATCTCCAGGTTCAAGGGCATCTTCCTACATCGAAAACATGCATGAGAAACCCAGAAGATGGTACACCGTGTGATTTTGAAAGGTTTCTAAAACGCACCTCATTTCTCATCTCCTTGTGCTCGGTTTCGCCATTCCAGCTACTTTACTAGCAATCTCCCTACTTGGAGAATCAGCACCTTATCCTCCTGTTCCCTACAGGTTGCAATTTGTCCTGAGGATGAACGGGAAGAGGGGCAACCAATGAGAGACTAGATCTAGGTGTTGGGACAGGCACAGGTCACTCTATTTTCCCAACAGGAAGAAGAATTAACCACAGGCTCAGCCTGCCGCCCAGAAGCAGAATAGGGCCTGAGGCAATCCCGCGCTTTTGCGGCCAGCTCCCAAAAAAGACAGTTGAAAAATGGACCTCAGGGAAACTGCAATTCACAAACCCGCAGAGTTATAAATGATAACTCTCATCCACAGATATATTGAGGGAAGGCAACGAAGAGGATTTGAAAGCAAGGCAGAATTGCAGGAAACAGATTTCAGGAGGTAGATACGAATCGCCTTTAAAGCACATGAAAAGCGGCAAAACGTCGACAATGATGCCCTTGGCCAAAAAGGGCGTATGCGTTTTTTCCTGAATATATTCAGGAAAAAACGCATACGCCCTTTTTGGCCAACCAAGCAACCTGGAAAGGCAAATCAGCGCTACAAAGAAGTCTCGCTTCCCATCGGTCAAAAGGGCCATGCTGCAAAAAGTGTCAAACCCAGAAATCCAGGACAGGCCATGGAGAAATGGCAGCCTTGCTACACTGATGGGCGGGATGTAAATTGCCAACAGCCACTCTGGAGAAGTGTACGTTGTGTCCTGAAACATGGAAAAAAAACAGCTTAGGGAGCATAGGGCACGTCCACTCATAGGCGTATAAATTGGAAAAACTAAAATCAGCAAGACACAGGCACCGGAAAGTTTAGGGCTGCTCTGTTGACAAGAACCTCCACTTCATGACACCTTAAATATCCCAGGAAAGAGAAAAATGGATAAAGAAGTTGTGGTCCTTATGTACAATGGAATATCACTCAGACATGAAATCAATGTTATAAGGCTAGTAGAAGCAAGATGAGTGGAGTTAGGTACGACCATTCTAAGTGAAATAAGTCACACAGAAAAAGACACTTATCATAAGCTATCACTTATAGAGGGAATGTAAAAACCGCTACACTTGAACTGAATTACAAAACAGAACAGAGTCACACGTTTAGAAAACACACTATAGCTGCTTAACAGGAAAGGTGAGGTGGGATGATGCATAAAACAAGGGTTTCAAATTCGCTCACATACCGTTCCATACACCCAATATGTAATAGACAAGACCTACTCCTTGCTCAGTGAACTGGACTCAACACCCCCTATTCACCGCACAAGAATATATGTGACTAGTAAGAATCTTAAAACCTATGTATTGATATCTGTCTGGAAGTGAGTCAAGTGGGTGTAAAGCCGCATAAACACAGCCATGAAAAGCAGCTAAACCCCATTATAAAAATAAATTACTTTTAAAAACCCGTAAAACAAAGACAGTGAAAGAGAGAGAAATTCTTACAAAATTCGTTCAGAGGCTGTGATGCAACCTGGATTGACCATATCTAGACCCACAGCTGGATGAGACATAAGGGTGGACACTCTTGGGGCTGAGAGGTTGGGTGAGGTTGGGTGAGCAAATGCAGACCCTTTAAAGTAATACTGCGTGGTACCCATCCCATGGGTCCCAAATCTCCAGTTTCAAGGGAATCTTCCTACATCGAAAACATGCATGAGAAACCCAGAAGATGGTACACCGTGTGATTTTGAAAGGTTTCTAAAACGCACCTCATTTCTCATCTCCTTGTGCTCGGTTTCGCCATTCCAGCTACTTTACTAGCAATCTCCCTACTTGGAGAATCAGCACCTTTAACCTCCTGTTCCCTACAGGTTGCAATTTGTCCTGAGGATGAACGGGAAGAGGGGCAACCAATGAGAGACTAGATCTAGGTGTTGGGACAGGCACAGGTCACTCTATTTTCCCAACAGGAAGAAGAATTAACCACAGGCTCAGCCTGCCGCCCGGAACCAGAATAGGGCCTGAGGCAATCCTGCGCTTTTGCGGCCAGCTCCCAAAAAAGACATTGAAAAATGGACCTCAGGGAAACTGCAATTCACAAACCCACAGAGTTATAAATGATAACTCTCATCCACAGATATATTGAGGGAAGGCAACGAAGAGGATTTGAAAGCAAGGCAGAATTGCAGGAAACAGATTTCAGGAGGTAGATACGAATCGCCTTTAAAGCACATGAAAAGCGGCAAAACGTCGACAATGATGCCCTTGGCCAAAAAGGGCGTATGCGTTTTTTCCTGAATATATTCAGGAAAAAACGCATACGCCCTTTTTGGCCAACCAAGCAACCTGGAAAGGCAAATCAGCGCTACAAAGAAGTCTCGCTTCCCATCGGTGAAAAGGGCCATGCTGCAAAAAGTGTCAAAACCAGAAATGCAGGACAGGCCATGGAGAAATGGCAGCCTTGCTACACTGATGGGCGGGATGTAAATTGCCAACAACCACTCTGGAGAAGTGTACGTTGTGTCCTGAAACATCGAAAAAAAACAGCTTAGGGAGCATAGGGCACGTCCACTCATGGGCGTATAAATTGGAAAAACTAAAAATCAGCAAGACACAGGCACCGGAAAGTTTAGGGCTGCTCTGTTGACAAGAACCTCCACT
The DNA here is from genome assembly GCF_028021215.1 of Eschrichtius robustus. NCBI lineage: Eukaryota > Metazoa > Chordata > Mammalia > Artiodactyla > Eschrichtiidae > Eschrichtius > Eschrichtius robustus. Next base: position 3,259,240 of record NW_027175315.1, read on the forward strand.
TCATGACACCTTAAATATCCCAGGAAAGAGAAAAATGGATAAACAAGTTGTGGTCCTTATGTACAATGGAATATCACTCAGACATGAAATCAATGTCATAAGGCTAGTAGAAGCAAGATGAGTGGAGTTAGGTACGACGATTCTAAGTGAAATAAGTCACACAGAAAAAGACACTTATCATAAGCTATCACTTATAGAGGGAATGTAAAAACCGCTACACTTGAACTGAATTACAAAACAGAACAGAGTCACACGTTTAGAAAACACACTATGGCTGCTTAACGGGAATGGTGAGGTGGGGTGATGCATAAAACAAGGGTTTCAAATTCGCTCAGATACCGTTCCATACACCCAATATGTAATAGACAAGACCTACTCCTTGCTCAGTGAACTGGACTCAACACCCCCTATTCCCCGCACAAGAATATATGTGACTAGTAAGAATCTTAAAACCTATGTATTGATATCTGTCTGGAAGTGAGTCAAGTGGGTGTAAAGCCGCATAAACACAACCATGAAAAGCAGATAAACCCCATTATAAAAATAAATTACTTTTAAAAACCCGTAAAACAAAGACAGTGAAAGAGAGAGAAATTCTTACAAAATTCGTTCAGAGGCTGTGATGCAACCTGGATTGACCATATCTACACCCACACCTGGATGAGACATAAGGGAGGACACTCTTGGGGCTGAGAGGTTGGGTGAGGTTGGGTGAGCAAACGCAGACCCTTTAAAGTAATACTGCGTGGTACCCATCACATGGGTCCCAAATCTCCAGGTTCAAGGACATCTTCCTACATCGAAAACATGCATGAGAAACCCAGAAGATGGTACACCGTGTGATTTTGAAAGGTTTCTAAAACGCACCTCATTTCTAATCTCCTTGTGCTCGGTTTCGCCATTCCAGCTACTTTACTAGCAATCTCCCTATTGGAGAATCAGCACCTTTAACCTCCTGTTCCCTACAGGTTGCAATTTGTCCTGAGGACGAACGGGAAGAGGGGCAACCAATGAGAGACTAGATCTAGGTGTTGGGACAGGCACAGGTCACTCTATTTTCCCAACAGGAAGAAGAATTAACCACAGGCTCAGCCTGCCGCCCAGAAGCAGAATAGGGCCTGAGGCAATCCCGCGCTTTTGCGGCCAGCTCCCAAAAAAGACAGTTGAAAAATGGACCTCAGGGAAACTGCAATTCACAAACCCGCAGAGTTATAAATGATAACTCTCATCCACAGATATAATGAGGGAAGGCAACGAAGAGGATTTGAAAGCAAGGCAGAATTGCAGGAAACAGATTTCAGGAGGTAGATACGAATCGCCTTTAAAGCACATGAAAAGCGGCAAAACGTCGACAATGATGCCCTTGGCCAAAAAGGGCGTATGCGTTTTTTCCTGAATATATTCAGGAAAAAACGCATACGCCCTTTTTGGCCAACCAAGCAACCTGGAAAGGCAAATCAGCGCTACAAAGAAGTCTCGCTTCCCATCGGTGAAAAGGGCCATGCTGCAAAAAGTGTCAAAACCAGAAATGCAGGACAGGCCATGGAGAAATGGCAGCCTTGCTACACTGATGGGCGGGATGTAAATTGCCAACAACCACTCTGGAGAAGTGTACGTTGTGTCCTGAAACATCGAAAAAAAACAGCTTAGGGAGCATAGGGCACGTCCACTCATGGGCGTATAAATTGGAAAAACTAAAAATCAGCAAGACACAGGCACCGGAAAGTTTAGGGCTGCTCTGTTGACAAGAACCTCCACTTCATGACACCTTAAATATCCCAGGAAAGAGAAAAATGGATAAAGAAGTTGTGGTCCTTATGTACAATGGAATATCACTCAGACATGAAATCAATGTCATAAGGCTAGTAGAAGCAAGATGAGTGGAGTTAGGTACGACGATTCTAAGTGAAATAAGTCACACAGAAAAAGACACTTATCATAAGCTATCACTTATAGAGGGAATGTAAAAACCGCTACACTTGAACTGAATTACAAAACAGAACAGAGTCACACGTTTAGAAAACACACTATGGCTGCTTAACGGGAATGGTGAGGTGGGGTGATGCATAAAACAAGGGTTTCAAATTCGCTCAGATACCGTTCCATACACCCAATATGTAATAGACAAGACCTACTCCTTGCTCAGTGAACTGGACTCAACACCCCCTATTCACCACACAAGAATATATGTGACTAGTAAGAATCTTAAAACCTATGTATTGATATCTGTCTGGAAGTGAGTCAAGTGGGTGTAAAGCCGCATAAACACAGCCATGAAAAGCAGCTAAACCCCATTATAAAAATAAATTACTTTTAAAAACCCATAAAACAAAGACAGTGAAAGAGAGAGAAATTCTTACAAAATTCGTTCAGAGGCTGTGATGCAACCTGGATTGACCATATCAAGACACACAGCTGGATGAGACATAAGGGTGGACACTCTTGGGGCTGAGAGGTTGGGTGAGGTTGGGTGAGAAAACGCAGACCCTTTAAAGTAATACTGCGTGGTACCCATCCCATGGGTCCCAAATCTCCAGGTTCAACGGCATCTTCCTACATCGAAAACATGCATGAGAAACCCAGAAGATGGTACACCGTGTGATTTTGAAAGGTTTCTAAAACGCACCTCATTTCTCATCTCCTTGTGCTCGGTTTCGCCATTCCAGCTACTTTACTAGCAATCTCCCTACTTGGAGAATCAGCACCTTTAACCTCCTGTTCCCTACAGGTTGCAATTTGTCCTGAGGATGAACGGGAAGAGGGGCAACCAATGAGAGACTAGATCTAGGTGTTGGGACAGGCACAGGTCACTCTATTTTCCCAACAGGAAGAAGAATTAACCACAGGCTCAGCCTGCCGCCCGGAACCAGAATAGGCCCTGAGGCAATCCCGCGCTTTTGTGGCCAGCTCCCAAAAAAGACAGTTGAAAAATGGAGCTCAGGGAAACTGCAATTCACAAACCCGCAGAGTTATAAATGATAACTCTCATCCACAGATATATTGAGGGAAGGCAACGAAGAGGATTTGAAAGCAAGGCAGAATTGCAGGAAACAGATTTCAGGAGGTAGATACGAATCGCTTTAAAGCACATGAAAAGCGGCAAAACGTCGACAATGATGCCCTTGGCCAAAAAGGGCGTATGCGTTTTTTCCTGAATATATTCAGGAAAAAACGCATACGCCCTTTTTGGCCAACCAAGCAACCTGGAAAGGCAAATCAGCGCTACAAAGAAGTCTCGCTTCCCATCGGTCAAAAGGGCGATGCTGCAAAAAGTGTCAAAACCAGAAATGCAGGACAGGCCATGGAGAAATGGCAGCCTTGCTACACTGATGGGCGGGATGTAAATTGCCAACACCCACTCTGGAGAAGTGTACGTTGTGTCCTGAAACTTTGAAAAAAAACAGCTTAGGGAGCATAGGGCACGTCCACTCATGGGCGTATAAATTGGAAAAACTAAAAATCAGCAAGACACAGGCACCGGAAAGTTTAGGGCTGCTCTGTTGACAAGAACCTCCACTTCATGACACCTTAAATATCCCAGGAAAGAGAAAAATGGATAAAGAAGTTGTGGTCCTTATGTACAATGGAATATCACTCAGACATGAAATCAATGTCATAAGGCTAGTAGAAGCAAGATGAGTGGAGTTAGGTACGACGATTCTAAGTGAAATAAGTCACACAGAAAAAGACACTTATCATAAGCTATCACTTATAGAGGGAATGTAAAAACCGCTACACTTGAACTGAATTACAAAACAGAACAGAGTCACACGTTTAGAAAACACACTATAGCTGCTTAACAGGAAAGGTGAGGTGGGGTGATGCATAAAACAAGGGTTTCAAATTCGCTCACATACCGTTCCATACACCCAATATGTAATAGACAAGACATACTCCTTGCTCAGTGAACTGGACTCAACACCCCCTATTCCCCGCACAAGAATATATGTGACTAGTAAGAATCTTAAAACCTATGTATTGATATCTGTCTGAAAGTGAGTCAAGTGGGTGTAAAGCCGCATAAACACAGCCATGAAAGGCAGCTAAACCCCATTATAAAAATAAATTACTTTTAAAAACCCATAAAACAAAGACAGTGAAAGAGAGAGAAATTCTTACAAAATTCGTTCAGAGGCTGTGATGCAACCTGGATTGACCATATCTAGACCCACAGCTGGATGAGACATAAGGGTGGACACTCTTGGGGCTGAGAGGTTGGGTGAGGTTGGGTGAGAAAACGCAGACCCTTTAAAGTAATACTGCGTGGTACCCATCCCATGGGTCCCAAATCTCCAGGTTCAAGGGCATCTTCCTACATCGAAAACATGCATGAGAAACCCAGAAGATGGTACACCGTGTGATTTTTAAAGGTTTCTAAAACGCACCTCATTTCTCATCTCCTTGTGCTCGGTTTCGCCATTCCAGCTACTTTACTAGCAATCTCCCTACTTGGAGAATCAGCACCTTATCCTCCTGTTCCCTACAGGTTGCAATTTGTCTTGAGGATGAACGGGAAGAGGGGCAACCAATGAGAGAATAGATCTAGGTGTTGGGACAGGCACAGGTCACTCTATTTTCCCAACAGGAAGAAGAATTAACCACAGGCTCAGCCTGCCGCCCAGAAGCAGAATAGGGCCTGAGGCAATCCCGCGCTTTTGCGGCCAGCTCCCAAAAAAGACAGTTGAAAAATGGACCTCAGGGAAACTGCAATTCACAAACCCGCAGAGTTATAAATGATAACTCTCATCCACAGATATATTGAGGGAAGGCAACGAAGAGGATTTGAAAGCAAGGCAGAATTGCAGGAAACAGATTTCAGGAGGTAGATACGAATCGCCTTTAAAGCACATGAAAAGCGGCAAAATGTCGACAATGATGCCCTTGGCCAAAAAGGGCGTATGCGTTTTTTCCTGAATATATTCAGGAAAAAACGCATACGCCCTTTTTGGCCAACCAAGCAACCTGGAAAGGCAAATCAGCGCTACAAAGAAGTCTCGCTTCCCTTCGGACAAAAGGGCCATGCTGCAAAAAGTGTCAAAACCAGAAATGCAGGACAGGCCATGGAGAAATGGCAGCCTTGCTACACTGATGGGCGCGATGTAAATTGCCAACAGCCACTCTGGAGAAGTATACGTTGTGTCCTGAAACATCGAAAAAAAACACCTTAGGGAGCATAGGGCACGTCCACTCATGGGCGTATAAATTGGAAAAACTAAAAATCAGCAATACACAGGCACCCGAAAGTTTAGGGCTGCTCTGTTGACAAGAACCTCCACTTCATGACACCTTAAATATCCCAGGAAAGAGAAAAATGGATAAAGAAGTTGTGGTCCTTATGTACAATGGAATATCACTCAGACATGAAATCAATGTCATAAGGCTAGTAGAAGCAAGATGAGTGGAGTTAGGTACGACGATTCTAAGTGAAATAAGTCACACAGAAAAAGACACTTATCATAAGCTATCACTTATAGAGGGAATGTAAAAACCGCTACACTTGAACTGAATTACAAAACAGAACTGAGTCACACGTTTAGAAAACACACTATAGCTGCTTAACAGGAAATGTGAGGTGGGGTGATGCATAAAACAAGGGTTTCAAATTGGCTCAGATACCGTTCCATACACCCAATATGTAATAGACAAGACCTACTCCTTGCTCAGTGAACTGGACTCAACACCCCCTATTCCCCGCACAAGAATATATGTGACTAGTAAGAATCTTAAAACCTATGTATTGATATCTGTCTGGAAGTGAGTCAATTGGGTGTAAAGCCGCATAAACACAGCCGTGAAAAGCAGCTAAACCCCATTATAAAAATAAATTACTTTTAAAAACCCGTAAAACAAAGACACTGAAAGAGAGAGAAATTCTTACAAAATTCGTTCAGAGGCTGTGATGCAACCTGGATTGACCATATCTACACCCACACCTGGATGAGACATAAGGGAGGACACTCTTGGGGCTGAGAGGTTGGGTGAGGTTGGGTGAGAAAACGCAGACCCTTTAAAGTAATACTGCGTGGTACCCATCACATGGGTCCCAAATCTCCAGGTTCAAGGGCATCTTCCTACATCGAAAACATGCATGAGAAACCCAGAAGATGGTACACCGTGTGATTTTGAAAGGTTTCTAAAACGCACCTCATTTCTCATCTCCTTGTGCTCGGTTTCGCCATTCCAGCTACTTTACTAGCAATCTCCCTACTTGGAGAATCAGCACCTTATCCTCCTGTTCCCTACAGGTTGCAATTTGTCCTGAGGATGAACGGGAAGAGGGGCAACCAATGAGAGACTAGATCTAGGTGTTGGGACAGGCACAGGTCACTCTATTTTCCCAACAGGAAGAAGAATTAACCACAGGCTCAGCCTGCCGCCCAGAAGCAGAATAGGGCCTGAGGCAATCCCGCGCTTTTGCGGCCAGCTCCCAAAAAAGACAGTTGAAAAATGGAGCTCAGGGAAACTGCAATTCACAAACCCGCAGAGTTATAAATGATAACTCTCATCCACAGATATATTGAGGGAAGGCAACGAAGAGGATTTGAAAGCAAGGCAGAATTGCAGGAAACAGATTTCAGGAGGTAGATACGAATCGCCTTTAAAGCACATGAAAAGCGGCAAAACGTCGACAATGATGCCCTTGGCCAAAAAGGGCGTATGCGTTTTTTCCTGAATATATTCAGGAAAAAACGCATACGCCCTTTTTGGCCAACCAAGCAACCTGGAAATGCAAATCAGCGCTACAAAGAAGTCTTGCTTCCCATCGGTCAAAAGGGCCATGCTGCAAAAAGTGTCAAACCCAGAAATCCAGGACAGGCCATGGAGAAATGGCAGCCTTGCTACACTGATGGGCGGGATGTAAATTGCCAACAGCCACTCTGGAGAAGTGTACGTTGTGTCCTGAAACATGGAAAAAAAACAGCTTAGGGAGCATAGGGCACGTCCACTCATAGGCGTATAAATTGGAAAAACTAAAAATCAGCAAGACACAGGCACCGGAAAGTTTAGGGCTGCTCTGTTGACAAGAACCTCCACTTCATGACACCTTAAATATCCCAGGAAAGAGAAAAATGGATAAAGAAGTTGTGGTCCTTATGTACAATGGAATATCACTCAGACATGAAATCAATGTTATAAGGCTAGTAGAAGCAAGATGAGTGGAGTTAGGTATGACCATTCTAAGTGAAATAAGTCACACAGAAAAAGACACTTATCATAAGCTATCACTTATAGAGGGAATGTAAAAACCGCTACACTTGAACTGAATTACAAAACAGAACAGAGTCACACGTTTAGAAAACACACTATAGCTGCTTAACAGGAAAGGTGAGGTGGGATGATGCATAAAACAAGGGTTTCAAATTCGCTCACATACCGTTCCATACACCCAATATGTAATAGACAAGACCTACTCCTTGCTCAGTGAACTGGACTCAACACCCCCTATTCACCGCACAAGAATATATGTGACTAGTAAGAATCTTAAAACCTATGTATTGATATCTGTCTGGAAGTGAGTCAAGTGGGTGTAAAGCCGCATAAACACAGCCATGAAAAGCAGCTAAACCCCATTATAAAAATAAATTACTTTTAAAAACCCGTAAAACAAAGACAGTGAAAGAGAGAGAAATTCTTACAAAATTCGTTCAGAGGCTGTGATGCAACCTGGATTGACCATATCTAGACCCACAGCTGGATGAGACATAAGGGTGGACACTCTTGGGGCTGAGAGGTTGGGTGAGGTTGGGTGAGCAAATGCAGACCCTTTAAAGTAATACTGCGTGGTACCCATCCCATGGGTCCCAAATCTCCAGTTTAAAGGGAATCTTCCTACATCGAAAACATGCATGAGAAACCCAGAAGATGGTACACCGTGTGATTTTGAAAGGTTTCTAAAACGCACCTCATTTCTCATCTCCTTGTGCTCGGTTTCGCCATTCCAGCTACTTTACTAGCAATCTCCCTACTTGGAGAATCAGCACCTTTAACCTCCTGTTCCCTACAGGTTGCAATTTGTCCTGAGGATGAACGGGAAAAGGGGCAACCAATGAGAGACTAGATCTAGGTGTTGGGACAGGCACAGGTCACTCTATTTTCCCAACAGGAAGAAGAATTAACCACAGGCTCAGCCTGCCGCCCGGAACCAGAATAGGGCCTGAGGCAATCCCGCGCTTTTGCGGCCAGCTCCCAAAAAAGACATTGAAAAATGGACCTCAGGGAAACTGCAATTCACAAACCCACAGAGTTATAAATGATAACTCTCATCCACAGATATATTGAGGGAAGGCAACGAAGAGGATTTGAAAGCAAGGCAGAATTGCAGGAAACAGATTTCAGGAGGTAGATACGAATCGCCTTTAAAGCACATGAAAAGCGGCAAAACGTCGACAATGATGCCCTTGGCCAAAAAGGGCGTATGCGTTTTTTCCTGAATATATTCAGGAAAAAACGCATACGCCCTTTTTGGCCAACCAAGCAACCTGGAAAGGCAAATCAGCGCTACAAAGAAGTCTCGCTTCCCATCGGTGAAAAGGGCCATGCTGCAAAAAGTGTCAAAACCAGAAATGCAGGACAGGCCATGGAGAAATGGCAGCCTTGCTACACTGATGGGCGGGATGTAAATTGCCAACAACCACTCTGGAGAAGTGTACGTTGTGTCCTGAAACATCGAAAAAAAACAGCTTAGGGAGCATAGGGCACGTCCACTCATGGGCGTATAAATTGGAAAAACTAAAAATCAGCAAGACACAGGCACCGGAAAGTTTAGGGCTGCTCTGTTGACAAGAACCTCCACTTCATGACACCTTAAATATCCCAGGAAAGAGAAAAATGGATAAACAAGTTGTGGTCCTTATGTACAATGGAATATCACTCAGACATGAAATCAATGTCATAAGGCTAGTAGAAGCAAGATGAGTGGAGTTAGGTACGACGATTCTAAGTGAAATAAGTCACACAGAAAAAGACACTTATCATAAGCTATCACTTATAGAGGGAATGTAAAAACCGCTACACTTGAACTGAATTACAAAACAGAACAGAGTCACACGTTTAGAAAACACACTATGGCTGCTTAACGGGAATGGTGAGGTGGGGTGATGCATAAAACAAGGGTTTCAAATTCGCTCAGATACCGTTCCATACACCCAATATGTAATAGACAAGACCTACTCCTTGCTCAGTGAACTGGACTCAACACCCCCTATTCCCCGCACAAGAATATATGTGACTAGTAAGAATCTTAAAACCTATGTATTGATATCTGTCTGGAAGTGAGTCAAGTGGGTGTAAAGCCGCATAAACACAACCATGAAAAGCAGCTAAACCCCATTATAAAAATGAATTACTTTTAAAAACCCGTAAAAAAAGATAGTGAAAGAGAGAGAAATTCTTACAAAATTCGTTCAGAGGCTGTGATGCAACCTGGATTGACCATATCTAGACCCACAGCTGGATGAGACATAAGGGTGGACACTCTTGGGGCTGAGAGGTTGGGTGAGGTTGGGTGAGCAAACGCAGACCCTTTAAAGTAATACTGCGTGGTACCCATCCCATGGGTCCCAAATCTCCAGTTTCAAGGGAATCTTCCTACATCGAAAACATGCATGAGAAACCCAGAAGATGGTACACCGTGTGATTTTGAAAGGTTTCTAAAACGCACCTCATTTCTCATCTCCTTGTGCTCGGTTTTGCCATTCCAGCTACTCTACTAGCAATCTCCCTACTTGGAGAATCAGCACCTTTAACCTCCTGTTCCCTACAGGTTGCAATTTGTCCTGAGGATGAACGGGAAGAGGGGCAACCAATGAGAGACTAGATCTAGGTGTTGGGACAGGCACAGGTCACTCTATTTTCCCAACAGGAAGAAGAATTAACCACAGGCTCAGCCTGCCGCCCGGAACCAGAATAGGCCCTGAGGCAATCCCGCGCTTTTGTGGCCAGCTCCCAAAAAAGACAGTTGAAAAATGGAGCTCAGGGAAACTGCAATTCACAAACCCGCAGAGTTATAAATGATAACTCTCATCCACAGATATATTGAGGGAAGGCAACGAAGAGGATTTGAAAGCAAGGCAGAATTGCAGGAAACAGATTTCAGGAGGTAGATACGAATCGCTTTAAAGCACATGAAAAGCGGCAAAACGTCGACAATGATGCCCTTGGCCAAAAAGGGCGTATGCGTTTTTTCCTGAATATATTTAGGAAAAAACGCATACGCCCTTTTTGGCCAACCAAGCAACCTGGAAAGGCAAATCAGCGCTACAAAGAAGTCTCGCTTCCCATCGGTCAAAAGGGCGATGCTGCAAAATGTGTCAAAACCAGAAATGCAGGACAGGCCATGGAGAAATGGCAGCCTTGCTACACTGATGGGCGGGATGTAAATTGCCAACACCCACTCTGGAGAAGTGTACGTTGTGTCCTGAAACATGGAAAAAAAACAGCTTAGGGAGCATAGGGCACGACCACTCATGGGCGTATAAATTGGAAAAACTAAAAATCAGCAAGACACAGGCACCGGAAAGTTTAGGGCTGCTCTGTTGACAAGAACCTCCACTTCATGACACCTTAAATATCCCAGGAAAGAGAAAAATGGATAAAGAAGTTGTGGTCCTTATGTACAATGGAATATCACTCAGACATGAAATCAATGTCATAAGGCTAGTAGAAGCAAGATGAGTGGAGTTAGGTACGACGATTCTAAGTGAAATAAGTCACACAGAAAAAGACACTTATCATAAGCTATCACTTATAGAGGGAATGTAAAAACCGCTACACTTGAACTGAATTACAAAACAGAACAGAGTCACACGTTTAGAAAACACACTATAGCTGCTTAACAGGAAAGGTGAGGTGGGGTGATGCATAAAACAAGGGTTTCAAATTCGCTCAGATACCGTTCCATACACCCAATATGTAATAGACAAGACCTACTCCTTTCTCAGTGAACTGGACTCAACACCCCCTATTCCCCGCACAAGAATATATGTGACTAGTAAGAATCTTAAAACCTATGTATTGATATCTGTCTGGAAGTGAGTCAAGTGGGTGTAAAGCCGCATAAACACGGCCATGAAAGGCAGCTAAACCCCATTATAAAAATAAATTACTTTTAGAAATCCGTAAAACAAAGACAGTGAAAGAGAGAGAAATTCTTACAAAATTCGTTCAGAGGCTGTGATGCAACCTGGATTGACCATATCTAGACCCACACCTGGATGAGACATAAGGGTGGACACTCTTGGGGCTGAGAGGTTGGGTGAGGTTGGGTGAGCAAACGCAGACCCTTTAAAGTAATACTGCGTGGTACCCATCCCATGGGTCCCAAATCTCCAGGTTCAAGGGCATCTTCCTACATCGAAAACATGCATGAGAAACCCAGAAGATGGTACACCGTGTGATTTTGAAAGGTTTCTAAAACGCACCTCATTTCTCATCTCCTTGTGCTCGGTTTCGCCATTCCAGCTACTTTACTAGCAATCTCCCTACTTGGAGAATCAGCACCTTATCCTCCTGTTCCCTACAGGTTGCAATTTGTCCTGAGGATGAACGGGAAGAGGGGCAACCAATGAGAGACTAGATCTAGGTGTTGGGACAGGCACAGGTCAGTCTATTTTTCCAACAGGAAGAAGAATTAACCACAGGCTCAGCCTGCCGCCCAGAAGCAGAATAGGGCCTGAGGCAATCCCGCGCTTTTGTGGCCAGCTCCAAAAAAGACAGTTGAAAAATGGACCTCAGGGAAACTGCAATTCACAAACCCGCAGAGTTATAAATGATAACTCTCATCCACAGATATATTGAGGGAAGGCAACGAAGAGGATTTGAAAGCAAGGCAGAATTGCAGGAAACAGATTTCAGGAGGTAGATACGAATCGCCTTTAAAGCACATGAAAAGCGGCAAAACGTCGACAATGATGCCCTTGGCCAAAAAGGGCGTATGCGTTTTTTCCTGAATATATTCAGGAAAAAACGCATACGCCCTTTTTGGCCAACCAAGCAACCTGGAAAGGCAAATCAGCGCTACAAAGAAGTCTCGCTTCCCTTCGGTCAAAAGGGCCATGCTGCAAAAAGTGTCAAAACCAGAAATGCAGGACAGGCCATGGAGAAATGGCAGCCTTGCTACACTGATGGGCGGGATGTAAATTGCCAACAACCACTCTGGAGAAGTGTACGTTGTGTCCTGAAACATCGAAAAAAAACAGCTTAGGGAGCATAGGGCACGTCCACTCATGGGCGTATAAATTGGAAAAACTAAAAATCAGCAAGACACAGGCACCGGAAAGTATAGGGCTGCTCTGTTGACAAGAACCTCCACTTCATGACACCTTAAATATCCCAGGAAAGAGAAAAATGGATAAAGAAGTTGTGGTCCTTATGTACAATGGAATATCACTCAGACATGAAATCAATGTTATAAGGCTAGTAGAAGCAAGATGAGTGGAGTTAGGTACGACGATTCTAAGTGAAATAAGTCACACAGTAAAAGACACTTATCATAAGCTATCACTTATAGAGGGAATGTAAAAACCGCTACACTTGAACTGAATTACAAAACAGAACAGAGTCACACGTTTAGAAAACACACTATAGCTGCTTAACAGGAAAGGTGAGGTGGGGTGATGCATAAAACAAGGGTTTCAAATTCGCTCAGATACCGTTCCATACACACAATATGTAATAGACAAGACCTACTCCTTGCTCAGTGAACTGGACTCAACACCCCCTATTCACCGCACAAGCATATATGTGACTAGTAAGAATCTTAAAACCTATGTATTGATATCTGTCTGGAAGTGAGTCAAGTGGGTGTAAAGCCGCATAAACACAGCCATGAAAGGCAGCTAAACCCCATTATAAAAATAAATTACTTTTAAAAACCCATAAAACAAAGACAGTGAAAGAGAGAGAAATTCTTACAAAATTCGTTCAGAGGCTGTGATGCAACCTGGATTGACCATATCTAGACCCACAGCTGGATGAGACATAAGGGTGGACACTCTTGGGGCTGAGAGTTTGGGTGAGGTTGGGTGAGCAAACGCAGACCCTTTAAAGTAATACTGCGTGGTACCCATCCCATGGGTCCCAAATCTCCAGGTTCAAGGGCATCTTCCTACATCGAAAACATGCATGAGAAACCCAGAAGATGGTACACCGTGTGATTTTGAAACGTTTCTAAAACGCACCTCATTTCTCATCTCCTTGTGCTCGGTTTCGCCATTCCAGCTACTTTACTAGCAATCTCCCTACTTGGAGAATCAGCACCTTATCCTCCTGTTCCCTACAGGTTGCAATTTGTCCTGAGGATGAACGGGAAGAGGGGCAACCAATGAGAGAATAGATCTAGGTGTTGGGACAGGCACAGGTCACTCTATTTTCCCAACAGGAAGAAGAATTAACCACAGGCTCAGCCTGCCGCCCAGAAGCAGAATAGGGCCTGAGGCAATCCCGCACTTTTGCGGCCAGCTCCCAAAAAAGACAGTTGAAAAATGGACCTCAGGGAAACTGCAATTCACAAACCCGCAGAGTTATAAATGATAACTCTCATCCACAGATATATTGAGGGAAGGCAACGAAGAGGATTTGAAAGCAAGGCAGAATTGCAGGAAACAGATTTCAGGAGGTAGATACGAATCGCCTTTAAAGCACATGAAAAGCGGCAAAACGTCGACAATGATGCCCTTGGCCAAATGGGCGTATGCGTTTTTTCCTGAATATATTCAGGAAAAAACGCATACGCCCTTTTTGGCCAACCAAGCAACCTGGAAAGGCAAATCAGCGCTACAAAGAAGTCTCGCTTCCCTTCGGACAAAAGGGCCATGCTGCAAAAAGTGTCAAAACCAGAAATGCAGGACAGGCCATGGAGAAATGGCAGCCTTGCTACACTGATGGGCGCGATGTAAATTGCCAACAGCCACTCTGGAGAAGTATACGTTGTGTCCTGAAACATCGAAAAAAAACAGCTTAGGGAGCATAGGGCACGTCCACTCATGGGCGTATAAATTGGAAAAACTAAAAATCAGCAAGACACAGGCACCCGATAGTTTAGGGCTGCTCTGTTGACAAGAACCTCTACTTCATGACACCTTAAATATCCCAGGAAAGAGAAAAATGGATAAAGAAGTTGTGGTCCTTATGTACAATGGAATATCACTCAGACATGAAATCAATGTCATAAGGCTAGTAGAAGCAAGATGAGTGGAGTTAGGTACGACGATTCTAAGTGAAATAAGTCACACAGAAAAAGACACTTATCATAAGCTATCACTTATAGAGGGAATGTAAAAACCGCTACACTTGAACTGAATTACAAAACAGAACTGAGTCACACGTTTAGAAAACACACTATAGCTGCTTAACAGGAAAGGTGAGGTGGGGTGATGCATAAAACAAGGGTTTCAAATTGGCTCAGATACCGTTCCATACACCCAATATGTAATAGACAAGACCTACTCCTTGCTCAGTGAACTGGACTCAACACCCCCTATTCCCCGCACAAGAATATATGTGACTAGTAAGAATCTTAAAACCTATGTATTGATATCTGTCTGGAAGTGAGTCAAGTGGGTGTAAAGCCGCATAAACACAGCCGTGAAAAGCAGCTAAACCCCATTATAAAAATAAATTACTTTTAAAAACCCGTAAAACAAAGACACTGAAAGAGAGAGAAATTCTTACAAAATTCGTTCAGAGGCTGTGATGCAACCTGGATTGACCATATCTAGACCCACATCTGGATGAGACATAAGGGTGGACACTCTTGGGGCTGAGAGGTTGGGCGAGGTTGGGTGAGAAAACGCAGACCCTTTAAAGTAATACTGCGTGGTACCCATCCCATGGGTCCCAAATCTCCAGGTTCAAGGGCATCTTCCTACATCGAAAACATGCATGAGAAACCCAGAAGATGGTACACCGTGTGATTTTGAAAGGTTTCTAAAACGCACCTCATTTCTCATCTCCTTGTGCTCGGTTTCGCCATTCCAGCTACTTTACTAGCAATCTCCCTACTTGGAGAATCAGCACCTTTAACCTCCTGTTCCCTACAGGTTGCAATTTGTCCTGAGGACGAACGGGAAGAGGGGCAACCAATGAGAGACTAGATCTAGGTGTTGGGACAGGCACAGGTCACTCTATTTTCCCAACAGGAAGAAGAATTAACCACAGGCTCAGCCTGCCGCCCAGAAGCAGAATAGGGCCTGAGGCAATCCCGCGCTTTTGCGGCCAG
Organism: Eschrichtius robustus; assembly: GCF_028021215.1. Taxonomy (NCBI): domain Eukaryota; kingdom Metazoa; phylum Chordata; class Mammalia; order Artiodactyla; family Eschrichtiidae; genus Eschrichtius; species Eschrichtius robustus. Next base: position 3,274,457 of record NW_027175315.1, read on the forward strand.
CTCCCAAAAAAGACATTTGAAAAATGGAGCTCAGGGAAACTGCAATTCACAAACCCGCAGAGTTATAAATGATAACTCTCATCCACAGATATATTGAGGGAAGGCAACGAAGAGGATTTGAAAGCAAGGCAGAATTGCAGGAAACAGATTTCAGGAGGTAGATACGAATCGCCTTTAAAGCACATGAAAAGCGGCAAAAGGTCGACAATGATGACCTTGGCCAAAAAGGGCGTATGCGTTTTTTCCTGAATATATTCAGGAAAAAACGCATACGCCCTTTTTGGCCAACCAAGCAACCTGGAAAGGCAAATCAGCGCTACAAAGAAGTCTCGCTTCCCATCGGTGAAAAGGGCCATGCTGCAAAAAGTGTCAAAACCAGAAATGCAGGACAGGCCATGGAGAAATGGCAGCCTTGCTACACTGATGGGCGGGATGTAAATTGCCAACAGCCACTCTGGAGAAGTGTACGTTGTGTCCTGAAACATCGAAAAAAAACAGCTTAGGGAGCATAGGGCACGTCCACTCATGGGCGTATAAATTGGAAAAACTAAAAATCAGCAAGACACAGGCACCGGAAAGTTTAGGGCTGCTCTGTTGACAAGAACCTCCACTTCATGACACCTTAAATATCCCAGGAAAGAGAAAAATGGATAAAGAAGTTGTGGTCCTTATGTACAATGGAATATCACTCAGACATGAAATCAATGTCATAAGGCTAGTAGAAGCAAGATGAGTGGAGTTAGGTACGACGATTCTAAGTGAAATAAGTCACACAGAAAAAGACACTTATCATAAGCTATCACTTATAGAGGGAATGTAAAAACCGCTACACTTGAACTGAATTACAAAACAGAACAGAGTCACACGTTTAGAAAACACACTATGGCTGCTTAACGGGAATGGTGAGGTGGGATGATGCATAAAACAAGGGTTTCAAATTCGCTCAGATACCGTTCCATACACCCAATATGTAATAGACAAGACCTACTCCTTGCTCAGTGAACTGGACTCAACACCCCCTATTCACCACACAAGAATATATGTGACTAGTAAGAATCTTAAAACCTATGTATTGATATCTCTCTGGAAGTGAGTCAAGTGGGTGTAAAGCCGCATAAACACAGCCATGAAAAGCAGCTAAACCCCATTATAAAAATAAATTACATTTAAAAACCCATAAAACAAAGACAGTGAAAGAGAGAGAAATTCTTACAAAATTCGTTCAGAGGCTGTGATGCAACCTGGATTGACCATATCAAGACACACAGCTGGATGAGACATAAGGGTGGACACTCTTGGGGCTGAGAGGTTGGGTGAGGTTGGGTGAGAAAACACAGACCCTTTAAAGTAATACTGCGTGGTACCCATCCCATGGGTCCCAAATCTCCAGGTTCAACGGCATCTTCCTACATCGAAAACATGCATGAGAAACCCAGAAGATGGTACACCGTGTGATTTTGAAAGGTTTCTAAAACGCACCTCATTTCTCATCTCCTTGTGCTCGGTTTCGCCATTCCAGCTACTTTACTAGCAATCTCCCTACTTGGAGAATCAGCACCTTTAACCTCCTGTTCCCTACAGGTTGCAATTTGTCCTGAGGATGAACGGGAAGAGGGGCAACCAATGAGAGACTAGATCTAGGTGTTGGGACAGGCACAGGTCACTCTATTTTCCCAACAGGAAGAAGAATTAACCACAGGCTCAGCCTGCCGCCCGGAACCAGAATAGGGCCTGAGGCAATCCCGCGCTTTTGTGGCCAGCTCCCAAAAAAGACAGTTGAAAAATGGAGCTCAGGGAAACTGCAATTCACAAACCCGCAGAGTTATAAATGATAACTGTCATCCACAGATATATTGAGGGAAGGCAACGAAGAGGATTTGAAAGCAAGGCAGAATTGCAGGAAACAGATTTCAGGAGGTAGATACGAATCGCTTTAAAGCACATGAAAAGCGGCAAAACGTCGACAATGATGCCCTTGGCCAAAAAGGGCGTATGCGTTTTTTCCTGAATATATTCAGGAAAAAACGCATACGCCCTTTTTGGCCAACCAAGCAACCTGGAAAGGCAAATCAGCGCTACAAAGAAGTCTCGCTTCCCATCGGTCAAAAGGGCGATGCTGCAAAAAGTGTCAAAACCAGAAATGCAGGACAGGCCATGGAGAAATGGCAGCCTTGCTACACTGATGGGCGGGATGTAAATTGCCAACACCCACTCTGGAGAAGTGTACGTTGTGTCCTGAAACTTTGAAAAAAAACAGCTTAGGGAGCATAGGGCACGTCCACTCATGGGCGTATAAATTGGAAAAACTAAAAATCAGCAAGACACAGGCACCGGAAAGTTTAGGGCTGCTCTGTTGACAAGAACCTCCACTTCATGACACCTTAAATATCCCAGGAAAGAGAAAAATGGATAAAGAAGTTGTGGTCCTTATGTACAATGGAATATCACTCAGACATGAAATCAATGTCATAAGGCTAGTAGAAGCAAGATGAGTGGAGTTAGGTACGACGATTCTAAGTGAAATAAGTCACACAGAAAAAGACACTTATCATAAGCTATCACTTATAGAGGGAATGTAAAAACCGCTACACTTGAACTGAATTACAAAACAGAACAGAGTCACACGTTTAGAAAACACACTATAGCTGCTTAACAGGAAAGGTGAGGTGGGGTGATGCATAAAACAAGGGTTTCAAATTCGCTCACATACCGTTCCATACACCCAATATGTAATAGACAAGACATACTCCTTGCTCAGTGAACTGGACTCAACACCCCCTATTCCCCGCACAAGAATATATGTGACTAGTAAGAATCTTAAAACCTATGTATTGATATCTGTCTGGAAGTGAGTCAAGTGGGTGTAAAGCCGCATAAACACAGCCATGAAAGGCAGCTAAACCCCATTATAAAAATAAATTACTTTTAAAAACCCATAAAACAAAGACAGTGAAAGAGAGAGAAATTCTTACAAAATTCGTTCAGAGGCTGTGATGCAACCTGGATTGACCATATCTAGACCCACAGCTGGATGAGACATAAGGGTGGACACTCTTGGGGCTGAGAGGTTGGGTGAGGTTGGGTGAGAAAACGCAGACCCTTTAAAGTAATACTGCGTGGTACCCATCCCATGGGTCCCAAATCTCCAGGTTCAAGGGCATCTTCCTACATCGAAAACATGCATGAGAAACCCAGAAGATGGTACACCGTGTGATTTTGAAAGGTTTCTAAAACGCACCTCATTTCTCATCTCCTTGTGCTCGGTTTCGCCATTCCAGCTACTTTACTAGCAATCTCCCTACTTGGAGAATCAGCACCTTATCCTCCTGTTCCCTACAGGTTGCAATTTGTCCTGAGGATGAACGGGAAGAGGGGCAACCAATGAGAGAATAGATCTAGGTGTTGGGACAGGCACAGGTCACTCTATTTTCCCAACAGGAAGAAGAATTAACCACAGGCTCAGCCTGCCGCCCAGAAGCAGAATAGGGCCTGAGGCAATCCCGCGCTTTTGCGGCCAGCTCCCAAAAAAGACAGTTGAAAAATGGACCTCAGGGAAACTGCAATTCACAAACCCGCAGAGTTATAAATGATAACTCTCATCCACAGATATATTGAGGGAAGGCAACGAAGAGGATTTGAAAGCAAGGCAGAATTGCAGGAAACAGATTTCAGGAGGTAGATACGAATCGCCTTTAAAGCACATGAAAAGCGGCAAAACGTCGACAATGATGCCCTTGGCCAAAAAGGGCGTATGCGTTTTTTCCTGAATATATTCAGGAAAAAACGCATACGCCCTTTTTGGCCAACCAAGCAACCTGGAAAGGCAAATCAGCGCTACAAAGAAGTCTCGCTTCCCTTCGGACAAAAGGGCCATGCTGCAAAAAGTGTCAAAACCAGAAATGCAGGACAGGCCATGGAGAAATGGCAGCCTTGCTACACTGATGGGCGCGATGTAAATTGCCAACAGCCACTCTGGAGAAGTATACGTTGTGTCCTGAAACATCGAAAAAAAACAGCTTAGGGAGCATAGGGCACGTCCACTCATGGGCGTATAAATTGGAAAAACTAAAAATCAGCAATACACAGGCATCCAAAAGTTTAGGGCTGCTCTGTTGACAAGAACCTCCACTTCATGACACCTTAAATATCCCAGGAAAGAGAAAAATGGATAAAGAAGTTGTGGTCCTTATGTACAATGGAATATCACTCAGACATGAAATCAATGTCATAAGGCTAGTAGAAGCAAGATGAGTGGAGTTAGGTACGACGATTCTAAGTGAAATAAGTCACACAGAAAAAGACACTTATCATAAGCTATCACTTATAGAGGGAATGTAAAAACCGCTACACTTGAACTGAATTACAAAACAGAACTGAGTCACACGTTTAGAAAACATACTATAGCTGCTTAACAGGAAAGGTGAGGTGGGGTGATGCATAAAACAAGGGTTTCAAATTGGCTCAGATACCGTTCCATACACCCAATATGTAATAGACAAGACCTACTCCTTGCTCAGTGAACTGGACTCAACACCCCCTATTCCCCGCACAAGAATATATGTGACTAGTAAGAATCTTAAAACCTATGTATTGATATCTGTCTGGAAGTGAGTCAAGTGGGTGTAAAGCCGCATAAACACAGCCGTGAAAAGCAGCTAAACCCCATTATAAAAATAAATTACTTTTAAAAACCCGTAAAACAAAGACACTGAAAGAGAGAGAAATTCTTACAAAATTCGTTCAGAGGCTGTGATGCAACCTGGATTGACCATATCTAGACCCACACCTGGATGAGACATAAGGGTGGACACTCTTGGGGCTGAGAGGTTGGGTGAGGTTGGGTGAGAAAACGCAGACCCTTTAAAGTAATACTGCGTGGTACCCATCCCATGGGTCCCAAATCTCCAGGTTCAAGGGCATCTTCCTACATCGAAAACATGCATGAGAAACCCAGAAGATGGTACACCGTGTGATTTTGAAAGGTTTCTAAAACGCACCTCATTTCTCATCTCCTTGTGCTCGGTTTCGCCATTCCAGCTACTTTACTAGCAATCTCCCTACTTGGAGAATCAGCACCTTTAACCTCCTGTTCCCTACAGGTTGCAATTTGTCCTGAGGACGAACGGGAAGAGGGGCAACCAATGAGAGACTAGATCTAGGTGTTGGGACAGGCACAGGTCACTCTATTTTCCCAACAGGAAGAAGAATTAACCACAGGCTCAGCCTGCCGCCCAGAAGCAGAATAGGGCCTGAGGCAATCGCGCGCTTTTGCGGCCAGCTCCCAAAAAAGACATTTGAAAAATGGAGCTCAGGGAAACTGCAATTCACAAACCCGCAGAGTTATAAATGATAACTCTCATCCACAGATATATTGAGGGAAGGCAACGAAGAGGATTTGAAAGCAAGGCAGAATTGCAGGAAACAGATTTCAGGAGGTAGATACGAATCGCCTTTAAAGCACATGAAAAGCGGCAAAAGGTCGACAATGATGCCCTTGGCCAAAAAGGGCGTATGCGTTTTTTCCTGAATATATTCAGGAAAAAACACATACGCCCTTTTTGGCCAACCAAGCAACCTGGAAAGGCAAATCACGCTACAAAGAAGTCTCGCTTCCCATCGGTGAAAAGGGCCATGCTGCAAAAAGTGTCAAAACCAGAAATGCAGGACAGGCCATGGAGAAATGGCAGCCTTGCTACACTGATGGGCGGGATGTAAATTGCCAACAGCCACTCTGGAGAAGTGTACGTTGTGTCCTGAAACATCGAAAAAAAACAGCTTAGGGAGCATAGGGCACGTCCACTCATGGGCGTATAAATTGGAAAAACTAAAAATCAGCAAGACACAGGCACCGGAAAGTTTAGGGCTGCTCTGTTGACAAGAACCTCCACTTCATGACACCTTAAATATCCCAGGAAAGAGAAAAATGGATAAAGAAGTTGTGGTCCTTATGTACAATGGAATATCACTCAGACATGAAATCAATGTCATAAGGCTAGTAGAAGCAAGATGAGTGGAGTTAGGTACGACGATTCTAAGTGAAATAAGTCACACAGAAAAAGACACTTATCATAAGCTATCACTTATAGAGGGAATGTAAAAACCGCTACACTTGAACTGAATTACAAAACAGAACAGAGTCACACGTTTAGAAAACACACTATGGCTGCTTAACGGGAATGGTGAGGTGGGGTGATGCATAAAACAAGGGTTTCAAATTCGCTCAGATACCGTTCCATACACCCAATATGTAATAGACAAGACCTACTCCTTGCTCAGTGAACTGGACTCAACACCCCCTATTCACCACACAAGAATATATGTGACTAGTAAGAATCTTAAAACCTATGTATTGATATCTCTCTGGAAGTGAGTCAAGTGGGTGTAAAGCCGCATAAACACAGCCATGAAAAGCAGCTAAACCCCATTATAAAAATAAATTACTTTTAAAAACCCATAAAACAAAGACAGTGAAAGAGAGAGAAATTCTTACAAAATTCGTTCAGAGGCTGTGATGCAACCTGGATTGACCATATCAAGACCCACAGCTGGATGAGACATAAGGGTGGACACTCTTGGGGCTGAGAGGTTGGGTGTGGTTGGGTGAGCAAACGCAGACCCTTTAAAGTAATACTGCATGGTACCCATCCCATGGGTCCCAAATCTCCAGGTTCAAGGGCATCTTCCTACATCGAAAACATGCATGAGAAACCCAGAAGATGGTACACCTTGTGATTTTGAAAGGTTTCTAAAACGCACCTCATTTCTCATCTCCTTGTGCTCGGTTTCGCCATTCCAGCTACTTTACTAGCAATCTCCCTACTTGGAGAATCAGCACCTTTAACCTCCTGTTCCCTACAGGTTGCAATTTGTCCTGAGGACGAACGGGAAGAGGGGCAACCAATGAGAGACTAGATCTAGGTGTTGGGACAGGCACAGGTCACTCTATTTTCCCAACAGGAAGAAGAATTAACCACAGGCTCAGCCTGCCGCCCAGAAGCAGAATAGGGCCTGAGGCAATCCCGCGCTTTTGCGGCCAGCTCCCAAAAAAGACAGTTGAAAAATGGACCTCAGGGAAACTGCAATTCACAAACCCGCAGAGTTATAAATGATAACTCTCATCCACAGATATATTGAGGGAAGGCAACGAAGAGGTTTTGAAAGCAAGGCAGAATTGCAGGAAACAGATTTCAGGAGGTAGATACGAATCGCCTTTAAAGCACATGAAAAGTGGCAAAACGTCGACAATGATGCCCTTGGCCAAAAAGGGCGTATGCGTTTTTTCCTGAATATATTCAGGAAAAAACGCATACGCCCTTTTTGGCCAACCAAGCAACCTGGAAAGGCAAATCAGCGCTACAAAGAAGTCTCGCTTCCCATCGGTGAAAAGGGCCATGCTGCAAAAAGTGTCAAAACCAGAAATGCAGGACAGGCCATGGAGAAATGGCAGCCTTGCTACACTGATGGGCGGGATGTAAATTGCCAACAACCACTCTGGAGAAGTGTACGTTGTGTCCTGAAACATCGAAAAAAAACAGCTTAGGGAGCATAGGGCACGTCCACTCATGGGCGTATAAATTGGGAAAACTAAAAATCAGCAAGACACAGGCACCGGAAAGTTTAGGGCTGCTCTGTTGACAAGAACCTCCACTTCATGACACCTTAAATATCCCAGGAAAGAGAAAAATGGATAAACAAGTTGTGGTCCTTATGTACAATGGAATATCACTCAGACATGAAATCAATGTCATAAGGCTAGTAGAAGCAAGATGAGTGGAGTTAGGTACGACGATTCTAAGTGAAATAAGTCACACAGAAAAAGACACTTATCATAAGCTATCACTTATAGAGGGAATGTAAAAACCGCTACACTTGAACTGAATTACAAAACAGAACAGAGTCACACGTTTAGAAAACACACTATAGCTGCTTAACGGGAAAGGTGAGGTGGGGTGATGCATAAAACAAGGGTTTCAAATTCGCTCAGATACCGTTCCATACACACAATATGTAATAGACAAGACCTACTCCTTGCTCAGTGAACTGGACTCAACACCCCCTATTCCCCGCACAAGAATATATGTGACTAGTAAGAATCTTAAAACCTATGTATTGATATCTGTCTGGAAGTGAGTCAAGTGGGTGTAAAGCCGCATAAACACAGCCATGAAAGGCAGCTAAACCCCATTATAAAAATAAATTACTTTTAAAAACCCGTAAAACAAAGACAGTGAAAGAGAGAGAAATTCTTACAAAATTCGTTCAGAGGCTGTGATGCAACCTGGATTGACCATATCTAGACCCACACCTGGATGAGACATAAGGGTGGACACTCTTGGGGCTGAGAGGTTGGGTGAGGTTGGGTGAGAAAACGCAGACCCTTTAAAGTAATACTGCGTGGTACCCATCCCATGGGTCCCAAATCTCCAGGTTCAAGGGCATCTTCCTACATCGAAAACATGCATGAGAAACCCAGAAGATGGTACACCGTGTGATTTTGAAAGGTTTCTAAAACGCACCTCATTTCTCATCTCCTTGTGCTCGGTTTCGCCATTCCAGCTACTTTACTAGCAATCTCCCTACTTGGAGAATCAGCACCTTATCCTCCTGTTCCCTACAGGTTGCAATTTGTCCTGAGGATGAACAGGAAGAGGGGCAACCAATGAGAGAATAGATCTAGGTGTTGGGACAGGCACAGGTCACTCTATTTTCCCAACAGGAAGAAGAATTAACCACAGGCTCAGCCTGCCGCCCAGAAGCAGAATAGGGCCTGAGGCAATCCCGCGCTTTTGCGGCCAGCTCCCAAAAAAGACAGTTGAAAAATGGACCTCAGGGAAACTGCAATTCACAAACCCGCAGAGTTATAAATGATAACTCTCATCCACAGATATATTGAGGGAAGGCAACGAAGAGGATTTGAAAGCAAGGCAGAATTGCAGGAAACAGATTTCAGGAGGTAGATACGAATCGCCTTTAAAGCACATGAAAAGCGGCAAAACGTCGACAATGATGCCCTTGGCCAAAAAGGGCGTATGCGTTTTTTCCTGAATATATTCAGGAAAAAACGCATACGCCCTTTTTGGCCAACCAAGCAACCTGGAAAGGCAAATCAGCGCTACAAAGAAGTCTCGCTTCCCTTCGGACAAAAGGGCCATGCTGCAAAAAGTGTCAAAACCAGAAATGCAGGACAGGCCATGGAGAAATGGCAGCCTTGCTACACTGATGGGCGGGATGTAAATTGCCAACAGCCACTCTGGAGAAGTGTACGTTGTGTCCTGAAACATCGAAAAAAAACAGCTTAGGGAGCATAGGGCACGTCCACTCATGGGCGTATAAATTGGAAAAACTAAAAATCAGCAAGACACAGGCACCCGAAAGTTTAGGGCTGCTCTGTTGACAAGAACCTCCACTTCATGACACCTTAAATATCCCAGGAAAGAGAAAAATGGATAAAGAAGTTGTGGTCCTTATGTACAATGGAATATCACTCAGACATGAAATCAATATCATAAGGCTAGTAGAATCAAGATGAGTGGAGTTAGGTACGACGATTCTAAGTGAAATAAGTCACACAGAAAAAGACACTTATCATAAGCTATCACTTATAGAGGGAATGTAAAAACCGCTACACTTGAACTGAATTACAAAACAGAACAGAGTCACACGTTTAGAAAACACACTATAGCTGCTTAACAGGAAAGGTGAGGTGGGGTGATGCATAAAACAAGGGTTTCAAATTGGCTCAGATACCGTTCCATACACCCAATATGTAATAGACAAGACCTACTCCTTGCTCAGTGAACTGGACTCAACACCCCCTATTCCCCGCACAAGAATATATGTGACTAGTAAGAATCTTAAAACCTATGTATTGATATCTGTCTGGAAGTGAGTCAAGTGGGTGTAAAGCCGCATAAACACAGCCATGAAAGGCAGCTAAACCCCATTATAAAAATAAATTACTTTTAAAAACCCGTAAAACAAAGACAGTGAAAGAGAGAGAAATTCTTACAAAATTCGTTCAGAGGCTGTGATGCAACCTGGATTGACCATATCTAGACCCACACCTGGATGAGACATAAGGGTGGACACTCTTGGGGCTGAGAGGTTGGGTGAGGTTGGGTGAGAAAACGCAGACCCTTTAAAGTAATACTGCGTGGTACCCATCCCATGGGTCCCAAATCTCCAGGTTCAAGGGCATCTTCCTACATCGAAAACATGCATGAGAAACCCAGAAGATGGTACACCGTGTGATTTTGAAAGGTTACTAAAACGCACCTCATTTCTCATCTCCTTGTGCTCGGTTTCGCCATTCCAGCTACTTTGCTAGCAATCTCCCTACTTGGAGAATCAGCACCTTTAACCTCCTGTTCCCTACAGGTTGCAATTTGTCCTGAGGACGAACGGGAAGAGGGGCAACCAATGAGAGACTAGATCTAGGTGTTGGGACAGGCACAGGTCACTCTATTTTCCCAACAGGAAGAAGAATTAACCACAGGCTCAGCCTGCCGCCCAGAAGCAGAATAGGGCCTGAGGCAATCCCGCGCTTTTGCGGCCAGCTCCCAAAAAAGACATTTGAAAAATGGAGCTCAGGGAAACTGCAATTCACAAACCCGCAGAGTTATAAATGATAACTCTCATCCACAGATATATTGAGGGAAGGCAACGAAGAGGATTTGAAAGCAAGGCAGAATTGCAGGAAACAGATTTCAGGAGGTAGATACGAATCCCCTTTAAAGCACATGAAAAGCGGCAAAAGGTCGACAATGATGCCCTTGGCCAAAAAGGGCGTATGCGTTTTTTCCTGAATATATTCAGGAAAAAACACATACGCCCTTTTTGGCCAACCAAGCAACCTGGAAAGGCAAATCAGCGCTACAAAGAAGTCTCGCTTCCCATCGGTGAAAAGGGCCATGCTGCAAAAAGTGTCAAAACCAGAAATGCAGGACAGGCCATGGAGAAATGGCAGCCTTGCTACACTGATGGGCGGGATGTAAATTGCCAACAGCCACTCTGGAGAAGTGTACGTTGTGTCCTGAAACATCGAAAAAAAACAGCTTAGGGAGCATAGGGCACGTCCACTCATGGGCGTATAAATTGGAAAAACTAAAAATCAGCAAGACACAGGCACCGGAAAGTTTAGGGCTGCTCTGTTGACAAGAACCTCCACTTCATGACACCTTAAATATCCCAGGAAAGAGAAAAATGGATAAAGAAGTTGTGGTCCTTATGTACAATGGAATATCACTCAGACATGAAATCAATGTCTCATAAGGCTAGTAGAAGCAAGATGAGTGGAGTTAGGTACGACGATTCTAAGTGAAATAAGTCACACAGAAAAAGACACTTATCATAAGCTATCACTTATAGATGGAATGTAAAAACCGCTACACTTGAACTGAATTACAAAACAGAACAGAGTCACACGTTTAGAAAACACACTATGGCTGCTTAACGGGAATGGTGAGGTGGGGTGATGCATAAAACAAGGGTTTCAAATTCGCTCAGATACCGTTCCATACACCCAATATGTAATAGACAAGACCTACTCCTTGCTCAGTGAACTGGACTCAACACCCCCTATTCACCACACAAGAATATATGTGACTAGTAAGAATCTTAAAACCTATGTATTGATATCACTCTGGAAGTGAGTCAAGTGGGTGTAAAGCCGCATAAACACAGCCATGAAAAGCAGCTAAACCCCATTATAAAAATAAATTACTTTTAAAAACCCATAAAACAAAGACAGTGAAAGAGAGAGAAATTCTTACAAAATTCGTTCAGAGGCTGTGATGCAACCTGGATTGACCATATCAAGACCCACAGCTGGATGAGACATAAGGGTGGACACTCTTGGGGCTGAGAGGTTGGGTGTGGTTGGGTGAGCAAACGCAGACCCTTTAAAGTAATACTGCGTGGTACCCATCCCATGGGTCCCAAATCTCCAGGTTCAAGGGCATCTTCCTACATCGAAAACATGCATGAGAAACCCAGAAGATGGTACACCGTGTGATTTTGAAAGGTTTCTAAAACGCACCTCATTTCTCATCTCCTTGTGCTCGGTTTCGCCATTCCAGCTACTTTACTAGCAATCTCCCTACTTGGAGAATCAGCACCTTTAACCTCCTGTTCCCTACAGGTTGCAATTTGTCCTGAGGACGAACGGGAAGAGGGGCAACCAATGAGAGACTAGATCTAGGTGTTGGGACAGGCACAGGTCACTCTATTTTCCCAACAGGAAGAAGAATTAACCACAGGCTCAGCCTGCCGCCCAGAAGCAGAATAGGGCCTGAGGCAATCCCGCGCTTTTGAGGCCAGCTCCCAAAAAAGACAGTTGAAAAATGGACCTCAGGGAAACTGCAATTCACAAACCCGCAGAGTTATAAATGATAACTCTCATCCACAGATATATTGAGGGAAGGCAACGAAGAGGATTTGAAAGCAAGGCAGAATTGCAGGAAACAGATTTCAGGAGGTAGATACGAATCGCCTTTAAAGCACATGAAAAGCGGCAAAACGTCGACAATGATGCCCTTGGCCAAAAAGGGCGTATGCGTTTTTTCCTGAATATATTCAGGAAAAAACGCATACGCCCTTTTTGGCCAACCAAGCAACCTGGAAAGGCAAATCAGCGCTACAAAGAAGTCTCGCTTCCCATCGGTGAAAAGGGCCATGCTGCAAAAAGTGTCAAAACCAGAAATGCAGGACAGGCCATGGAGAAATGGCAGCCTTGCTACACTGATGGGCGGGATGTAAATTGCCAACAACCACTCTGGAGAAGTGTACGTTGTGTCCTGAAACATCGAAAAAAAACAGCTTAGTGAGCATAGGGCACGTCCACTCATGGGCGTATAAATTGGAAAAACTAAAAATCAGCAAGACACAGGCACCGGAAAGTTTAGGGCTGCTCTGTTGACAAGAACCTCCACTTCATGACACCTTAAATATCCCAGGAAAGAGAAAAATGGATAAAGAAGTTGTGGTCCTTATGTACAATGGAATATCACTCAGACATGAAATCAATGTCATAAGGCTAGTAGAAGCAAGATGAGTGGAGTTAGGTACGACGATTCTAAGTGAAATAAGTCACACAGAAAAAGACACTTATCATAAGCTATCACTTATAGAGGGAATGTAAAAACCGCTACACTTGAACTGAATTACAAAACAGAACAGAGTCACACGTTTAGAAAACACACTATGGCTGCTTAACGGGAATGGTGAGGTGGGGTGATGCATAAAACAAGGGTTTCAAATTCGCTCAGATACCGTTCCATACACCCAATATGTAATAGACAAGACCTACTCCTTGCTCAGTGAACTGGACTCAACATCCCCTATTCCCCGCACAAGAATATATGTGACTAGTAAGAATCTTAAAACCTATGTATTGATATCTGTCTGGAAGTGAGTCAAGTGGGTGTAAAGCCGCATAAACACAACCATGAAAAGCAGCTAAACCCCATTATAAAAATAAATTACTTTTAAAAACCCGTAAAACAAAGACAGTGAAAGAGAGAGAAATTCTTACAAAATTCGTTCAGAGGCTGTGATGCAACCTGGATTGACCATATCTACACCCACTCCTGGATGAGACATAAGGGTGGACACTCTTGGGGCTGAGAGGTTGGGTGAGGTTGGGTGAGAAAACGCAGACCCTTTAAAGTAATACTGCGTGGTACCCATCCCATGGGTCCCAAATCTCCAGGTTCAAGGGCATCTTCCTACATCGAAAACATGCATGAGAAACCCAGAAGATGGTACACCGTGTGATTTTGAAAGGTTTCTAAAACGCACCTCATTTCTCATCTCCTTGTGCTCGGTTTCGCCATTCCAGCTACTTTACTAGCAATCTCCCTACTTGGAGAATCAGCACCTTTAACCTCCTGTTCCCTACAGGTTGCAATTTGTCCTGAGGACGAACGGGAAGAGGGGCAACCAATGAGAGACTAGATCTAGGTGTTGGGACAGGCACAGGTCACTCTATTTTACCAACAGGAAGAAGAATTAACCACAGGCTCAGCCTGCCGCCCAGAAGCAGAATAGGGCCTGAGGCAATCCCGCGCTTTTGCGGCCAGCTCCCAAAAAAGACATTTGAAAAATGGAGCTCAGGGAAACTGCAATTCACAAACCCGCAGAGTTATAAATGATAACTCTCATCCACAGATATATTGAGGGAAGGCAACGAAGAGGATTTGAAAGCAAGGCAGAATTGCAGGAAACAGATTTCAGGAGGTAGATACGAATCGCCTTTAAAGCACATGAAAAGCGGCAAAAGGTCGACAATGATGCCCTTGGCCAAAAAGGGCGTATGCGTTTTTTCCTGAATATATTCAGGAAAAAACACATACGCCCTTCTTGGCCAACCAAGCAACCTGGAAAGGCAAATCAGCGCTACAAAGAAGTCTCGCTTCCCATCGGTCAAAAGGGCCATGCTGCAAAAAGTGTCAAAACCAGAAATGCAGGACAGGCCATGGAGAAATGGCAGCCTTGCTACACTGATGGGCGGGATGTAAATTGCCAACAGCCACTCTGGAGAAGTGTACGTTGTGTCCTGAAACATCGAAAAAAAACAGCTTAGGGAGCATAGGGCACGTCCACTCATGGGCGTATAAATTGGAAAAACTAAAAATCAGCAAGACACAGGCACCCGAAAGTTTAGGGCTGCTCTGTTGACAAGAACCTCCACTTCATGACACCTTAAATATCCCAGGAAAGAGAAAAATGGATAAAGAAGTTGTGGTCCTTATGTACAATGGAATATCACTCAGACATGAAATCAATATCATAAGGCTAGTAGAAGCAAGATGAGTGGAGTTAGGTACGACGATTCTAAGTGAAATAAGTCACACAGAAAAAGACACTTATCATAAGCTATCACTTATAGAGGGAATGTAAAAACCACTACACTTGAACTGAATTACAAAACAGAACAGAGTCACACGTTTAGAAAACACACTATAGCTGCTTAACAGGAAAGGTGAGGTGGGGTGATGCATAAAACAAGGGTTTCAAATTGGCTCAGATACCGTTCCATACACCCAATATGTAATAGACAAGACCTACTCCTTGCTCAGTGAACTGGACTCAACACCCCCTATTCCCCGCACAAGAATATATGTGACTAGTAAGAATCTTAAAACCTATGTATTGATATCTGTCTGGAAGTGAGTCAAGTGGGTGTAAAGCCGCATAAACACAGCCATGAAAGGCAGCTAAACCCCATTATAAAAATAAATTACTTTTAAAAACCCGTAAAACAAAGACAGTGAAAGAGAGAGAAATTCTTACAAAATTCGTTCAGAGGCTGTGATGCAACCTGGATTGACCATATCTAGACCCACACCTGGATGAGACATAAGGGTGGACACTCTTGGGGCTGAGAGGTTGGGTGAGGTTGGGTGAGAAAACGCAGACCCTTTAAAGTAATACTGCGTGGTACCCATCCCATGGGTCCCAAATCTCCAGGTTCAAGGGCATCTTCCTACATCGAAAACATGCATGAGAAACCCAGAAGATGGTACACCGTGTGATTTTGAAAGGTTTCTAAAACGCACCTCATTTCTCATCTCCTTGTGCTCGGTTTCGCCATTCCAGCTACTTTACTAGCAATCTCCCTACTTGGAGAATCAGCACCTTTAACCTCCTGTTCCCTACAGGTTGCAATTTGTCCTGAGGACGAACGGGAAGAGGGGCAACCAATGAGAGACTAGATCTAGGTGTTGGGACAGGCACAGGTCACTCTATTTTCCCAACAGGAAGAAGAATTAACCACAGGCTCAGCCTGCCGCCCAGAAGCAGAATAGGGCCTGAGGCAATCGCGCGCTTTTGCGGCCAGCTCCCAAAAAAGACATTTGAAAAATGGAGCTCAGGGAAACTGCAATTCACAAACCCG
This sequence comes from Eschrichtius robustus, assembly GCF_028021215.1. Lineage (NCBI taxonomy): Eukaryota > Metazoa > Chordata > Mammalia > Artiodactyla > Eschrichtiidae > Eschrichtius > Eschrichtius robustus. The sequence goes on from NW_027175315.1 coordinate 3,290,352, forward strand.
CAGAGTTATAAATGATAACTCTCATCCACAGATATATTGAGGGAAGGCAACGAAGAGGATTTGAAAGCAAGGCAGAATTGCAGGAAACAGATTTCAGGAGGTAGATACGAATCGCCTTTAAAGCACATGAAAAGCGGCAAAAGGTCGACAATGATGCCCTTGGCCAAAAAGGGCGTATGCGTTTTTTCCTGAATATATTCAGGAAAAAACACATACGCCCTTTTTGGCCAACCAAGCAACCTGGAAAGGCAAATCAGCGCTACAAAGAAGTCTCGCTTCCCATCGGTGAAAAGGGCCATGCTGCAAAAAGTGTCAAAACCAGAAATGCAGGACAGGCCATGGAGAAATGGCAGCCTTGCTACACTGATGGGCGGGATGTAAATTGCCAACAGCCACTCTGGAGAAGTGTACGTTGTGTCCTGAAACATCGAAAAAAAACAGCTTAGGGAGCATAGGGCACGTCCACTCATGGGCGTATAAATTGGAAAAACTAAAAATCAGCAAGACACAGGCACCCGAAAGTTTAGGGCTGCTCTGTTGACAAGAACCTCCACTTCATGACACCTTAAATATCCCAGGAAAGAGAAAAATGGATAAAGAAGTTGTGGTCCTTATGTACAATGGAATATCACTCAGACATGAAATCAATATCATAAGGCTAGTAGAATCAAGATGAGTGGAGTTAGGTACGACGATTCTAAGTGAAATAAGTCACACAGAAAAAGACACTTATCATAAGCTATCACTTATAGAGGGAATGTAAAAACCGCTACACTTGAACTGAATTACAAAACAGAACAGAGTCACACGTTTAGAAAACACACTATAGCTGCTTAACAGGAAAGGTGAGGTGGGGTGATGCATAAAACAAGGGTTTCAAATTGGCTCAGATACCGTTCCATACACCCAATATGTAATAGACAAGACCTACTCCTTGCTCAGTGAACTGGACTCAACACCCCCTATTCCCCGCACAAGAATATATGTGACTAGTAAGAATCTTAAAACCTATGTATTGATATCTGTCTGGAAGTGAGTCAAGTGGGTGTAAAGCCGCATAAACACAGCCATGAAAGGCAGCTAAACCCCATTATAAAAATAAATTACTTTTAAAAACCCGTAAAACAAAGACAGTGAAAGAGAGAGAAATTCTTACAAAATTCGTTCAGAGGCTGTGATGCAACCTGGATTGACCATATCTAGACCCACACCTGGATGAGACATAAGGGTGGACACTCTTGGGGCTGAGAGGTTGGGTGAGGTTGGGTGAGAAAACGCAGACCCTTTAAAGTAATACTGCGTGGTACCCATCCCATGGGTCCCAAATCTCCAGGTTCAAGGGCATCTTCCTACATCGAAAACATGCATGAGAAACCCAGAAGATGGTACACCGTGTGATTTTGAAAGGTTACTAAAACGCACCTCATTTCTCATCTCCTTGTGCTCGGTTTCGCCATTCCAGCTACTTTGCTAGCAATCTCCCTACTTGGAGAATCAGCACCTTTAACCTCCTGTTCCCTACAGGTTGCAATTTGTCCTGAGGACGAACGGGAAGAGGGGCAACCAATGAGAGACTAGATCTAGGTGTTGGGACAGGCACAGGTCACTCTATTTTCCCAACAGGAAGAAGAATTAACCACAGGCTCAGCCTGCCGCCCAGAAGCAGAATAGGGCCTGAGGCAATCCCGCGCTTTTGCGGCCAGCTCCCAAAAAAGACATTTGAAAAATGGAGCTCAGGGAAACTGCAATTCACAAACCCGCAGAGTTATAAATGATAACTCTCATCCACAGATATATTGAGGGAAGGCAACGAAGAGGATTTGAAAGCAAGGCAGAATTGCAGGAAACAGATTTCAGGAGGTAGATACGAATCCCCTTTAAAGCACATGAAAAGCGGCAAAAGGTCGACAATGATGCCCTTGGCCAAAAAGGGCGTATGCGTTTTTTCCTGAATATATTCAGGAAAAAACACATACGCCCTTTTTGGCCAACCAAGCAACCTGGAAAGGCAAATCAGCGCTACAAAGAAGTCTCGCTTCCCATCGGTGAAAAGGGCCATGCTGCAAAAAGTGTCAAAACCAGAAATGCAGGACAGGCCATGGAGAAATGGCAGCCTTGCTACACTGATGGGCGGGATGTAAATTGCCAACAGCCACTCTGGAGAAGTGTACGTTGTGTCCTGAAACATCGAAAAAAAACAGCTTAGGGAGCATAGGGCACGTCCACTCATGGGCGTATAAATTGGAAAAACTAAAAATCAGCAAGACACAGGCACCGGAAAGTTTAGGGCTGCTCCGTTGACAAGAACCTCCACTTCATGACACCTTAAATATCCCAGGAAAGAGAAAAATGGATAAAGAAGTTGTGGTCCTTATGTACAATGGAATATCACTCAGACATGAAATCAATGTCTCATAAGGCTAGTAGAAGCAAGATGAGTGGAGTTAGGTACGACGATTCTAAGTGAAATAAGTCACACAGAAAAAGACACTTATCATAAGCTATCACTTATAGATGGAATGTAAAAACCGCTACACTTGAACTGAATTACAAAACAGAACAGAGTCACACGTTTAGAAAACACACTATGGCTGCTTAACGGGAATGGTGAGGTGGGGTGATGCATAAAACAAGGGTTTCAAATTCGCTCAGATACCGTTCCATACACCCAATATGTAATAGACAAGACCTACTCCTTGCTCAGTGAACTGGACTCAACACCCCCTATTCACCACACAAGAATATATGTGACTAGTAAGAATCTTAAAACCTATGTATTGATATCACTCTGGAAGTGAGTCAAGTGGGTGTAAAGCCGCATAAACACAGCCATGAAAAGCAGCTAAACCCCATTATAAAAATAAATTACTTTTAAAAACCCATAAAACAAAGACAGTGAAAGAGAGAGAAATTCTTACAAAATTCGTTCAGAGGCTGTGATGCAACCTGGATTGACCATATCAAGACCCACAGCTGGATGAGACATAAGGGTGGACACTCTTGGGGCTGAGAGGTTGGGTGTGGTTGGGTGAGCAAACGCAGACCCTTTAAAGTAATACTGCGTGGTACCCATCCCATGGGTCCCAAATCTCCAGGTTCAAGGGCATCTTCCTACATCGAAAACATGCATGAGAAACCCAGAAGATGGTACACCGTGTGATTTTGAAAGGTTTCTAAAACGCACCTCATTTCTCATCTCCTTGTGCTCGGTTTCGCCATTCCAGCTACTTTACTAGCAATCTCCCTACTTGGAGAATCAGCACCTTTAACCTCCTGTTCCCTACAGGTTGCAATTTGTCCTGAGGACGAACGGGAAGAGGGGCAACCAATGAGAGACTAGATCTAGGTGTTGGGACAGGCACAGGTCACTCTATTTTCCCAACAGGAAGAAGAATTAACCACAGGCTCAGCCTGCCGCCCAGAAGCAGAATAGGGCCTGAGGCAATCCCGCGCTTTTGAGGCCAGCTCCCAAAAAAGACAGTTGAAAAATGGACCTCAGGGAAACTGCAATTCACAAACCCGCAGAGTTATAAATGATAACTCTCATCCACAGATATATTGAGGGAAGGCAACGAAGAGGATTTGAAAGCAAGGCAGAATTGCAGGAAACAGATTTCAGGAGGTAGATACGAATCGCCTTTAAAGCACATGAAAAGCGGCAAAACGTCGACAATGATGCCCTTGGCCAAAAAGGGCGTATGCGTTTTTTCCTGAATATATTCAGGAAAAAACGCATACGCCCTTTTTGGCCAACCAAGCAACCTGGAAAGGCAAATCAGCGCTACAAAGAAGTCTCGCTTCCCATCGGTGAAAAGGGCCATGCTGCAAAAAGTGTCAAAACCAGAAATGCAGGACAGGCCATGGAGAAATGGCAGCCTTGCTACACTGATGGGCGGGATGTAAATTGCCAACAACCACTCTGGAGAAGTGTACGTTGTGTCCTGAAACATCGAAAAAAAACAGCTTAGTGAGCATAGGGCACGTCCACTCATGGGCGTATAAATTGGAAAAACTAAAAATCAGCAAGACACAGGCACCGGAAAGTTTAGGGCTGCTCTGTTGACAAGAACCTCCACTTCATGACACCTTAAATATCCCAGGAAAGAGAAAAATGGATAAAGAAGTTGTGGTCCTTATGTACAATGGAATATCACTCAGACATGAAATCAATGTCATAAGGCTAGTAGAAGCAAGATGAGTGGAGTTAGGTACGACGATTCTAAGTGAAATAAGTCACACAGAAAAAGACACTTATCATAAGCTATCACTTATAGAGGGAATGTAAAAACCGCTACACTTGAACTGAATTACAAAACAGAACAGAGTCACACGTTTAGAAAACACACTATGGCTGCTTAACGGGAATGGTGAGGTGGGGTGATGCATAAAACAAGGGTTTCAAATTCGCTCAGATACCGTTCCATACACCCAATATGTAATAGACAAGACCTACTCCTTGCTCAGTGAACTGGACTCAACATCCCCTATTCCCCGCACAAGAATATATGTGACTAGTAAGAATCTTAAAACCTATGTATTGATATCTGTCTGGAAGTGAGTCAAGTGGGTGTAAAGCCGCATAAACACAACCATGAAAAGCAGCTAAACCCCATTATAAAAATAAATTACTTTTAAAAACCCGTAAAACAAAGACAGTGAAAGAGAGAGAAATTCTTACAAAATTCGTTCAGAGGCTGTGATGCAACCTGGATTGACCATATCTACACCCACTCCTGGATGAGACATAAGGGTGGACACTCTTGGGGCTGAGAGGTTGGGTGAGGTTGGGTGAGAAAACGCAGACCCTTTAAAGTAATACTGCGTGGTACCCATCCCATGGGTCCCAAATCTCCAGGTTCAAGGGCATCTTCCTACATCGAAAACATGCATGAGAAACCCAGAAGATGGTACACCGTGTGATTTTGAAAGGTTTCTAAAACGCACCTCATTTCTCATCTCCTTGTGCTCGGTTTCGCCATTCCAGCTACTTTACTAGCAATCTCCCTACTTGGAGAATCAGCACCTTTAACCTCCTGTTCCCTACAGGTTGCAATTTGTCCTGAGGACGAACGGGAAGAGGGGCAACCAATGAGAGACTAGATCTAGGTGTTGGGACAGGCACAGGTCACTCTATTTTACCAACAGGAAGAAGAATTAACCACAGGCTCAGCCTGCCGCCCAGAAGCAGAATAGGGCCTGAGGCAATCCCGCGCTTTTGCGGCCAGCTCCCAAAAAAGACATTTGAAAAATGGAGCTCAGGGAAACTGCAATTCACAAACCCGCAGAGTTATAAATGATAACTCTCATCCACAGATATATTGAGGGAAGGCAACGAAGAGGATTTGAAAGCAAGGCAGAATTGCAGGAAACAGATTTCAGGAGGTAGATACGAATCGCCTTTAAAGCACATGAAAAGCGGCAAAAGGTCGACAATGATGCCCTTGGCCAAAAAGGGCGTATGCGTTTTTTCCTGAATATATTCAGGAAAAAACACATACGCCCTTCTTGGCCAACCAAGCAACCTGGAAAGGCAAATCAGCGCTACAAAGAAGTCTCGCTTCCCATCGGTCAAAAGGGCCATGCTGCAAAAAGTGTCAAAACCAGAAATGCAGGACAGGCCATGGAGAAATGGCAGCCTTGCTACACTGATGGGCGGGATGTAAATTGCCAACAGCCACTCTGGAGAAGTGTACGTTGTGTCCTGAAACATCGAAAAAAAACAGCTTAGGGAGCATAGGGCACGTCCACTCATGGGCGTATAAATTGGAAAAACTAAAAATCAGCAAGACACAGGCACCCGAAAGTTTAGGGCTGCTCTGTTGACAAGAACCTCCACTTCATGACACCTTAAATATCCCAGGAAAGAGAAAAATGGATAAAGAAGTTGTGGTCCTTATGTACAATGGAATATCACTCAGACATGAAATCAATATCATAAGGCTAGTAGAAGCAAGATGAGTGGAGTTAGGTACGACGATTCTAAGTGAAATAAGTCACACAGAAAAAGACACTTATCATAAGCTATCACTTATAGAGGGAATGTAAAAACCACTACACTTGAACTGAATTACAAAACAGAACAGAGTCACACGTTTAGAAAACACACTATAGCTGCTTAACAGGAAAGGTGAGGTGGGGTGATGCATAAAACAAGGGTTTCAAATTGGCTCAGATACCGTTCCATACACCCAATATGTAATAGACAAGACCTACTCCTTGCTCAGTGAACTGGACTCAACACCCCCTATTCCCCGCACAAGAATATATGTGACTAGTAAGAATCTTAAAACCTATGTATTGATATCTGTCTGGAAGTGAGTCAAGTGGGTGTAAAGCCGCATAAACACAGCCATGAAAGGCAGCTAAACCCCATTATAAAAATAAATTACTTTTAAAAACCCGTAAAACAAAGACAGTGAAAGAGAGAGAAATTCTTACAAAATTCGTTCAGAGGCTGTGATGCAACCTGGATTGACCATATCTAGACCCACACCTGGATGAGACATAAGGGTGGACACTCTTGGGGCTGAGAGGTTGGGTGAGGTTGGGTGAGAAAACGCAGACCCTTTAAAGTAATACTGCGTGGTACCCATCCCATGGGTCCCAAATCTCCAGGTTCAAGGGCATCTTCCTACATCGAAAACATGCATGAGAAACCCAGAAGATGGTACACCGTGTGATTTTGAAAGGTTTCTAAAACGCACCTCATTTCTCATCTCCTTGTGCTCGGTTTCGCCATTCCAGCTACTTTACTAGCAATCTCCCTACTTGGAGAATCAGCACCTTTAACCTCCTGTTCCCTACAGGTTGCAATTTGTCCTGAGGACGAACGGGAAGAGGGGCAACCAATGAGAGACTAGATCTAGGTGTTGGGACAGGCACAGGTCACTCTATTTTCCCAACAGGAAGAAGAATTAACCACAGGCTCAGCCTGCCGCCCAGAAGCAGAATAGGGCCTGAGGCAATCGCGCGCTTTTGCGGCCAGCTCCCAAAAAAGACATTTGAAAAATGGAGCTCAGGGAAACTGCAATTCACAAACCCGCAGAGTTATAAATGATAACTCTCATCCACAGATATATTGAGGGAAGGCAACGAAGAGGATTTGAAAGCAAGGCAGAATTGCAGGAAACAGATTTCAGGAGGTAGATACGAATCGCCTTTAAAGCACATGAAAAGCGGCAAAAGGTCGACAATGATGCCCTTGGCCAAAAAGGGCGTATGCGTTTTTTCCTGAATATATTCAGGAAAAAACGCATACGCCCTTTTTGGCCAACCAAGCAACCTGGAAAGGCAAATCAGCGCTACAAAGAAGTCTCGCTTCCCATCGGTGAAAAGGGCCATGCTGCAAAAAGTGTCAAAACCAGAAATGCAGGACAGGCCATGGAGAAATGGCAGCCTTGCTACACTGATGGGCGGGATGTAAATTGCCAACAGCCACTCTGGAGAAGTGTACGTTGTGTCCTGAAACATCGAAAAAAAACAGCTTAGGGAGCATAGGGCACGTCCACTCATGGGCGTATAAATTGGAAAAACTAAAAATCAGCAAGACAAAGGCACCGGAAAGTTTAGGGCTGCTCTGTTGACAAGAACCTCCACTTCATGACACCTTAAATATCCCAGGAAAGAGAAAAATGGATAAACAAGTTGTGGTCCTTATGTACAATGGAATATCACTCAGACATGAAATCAATGTCATAAGGCTAGTAGAAGCAAGATGAGTGGAGTTAGGTACGACGATTCTAAGTGAAATAAGTCACACAGAAAAAGACACTTATCATAAGCTATCACTTATAGAGGGAATGTAAAAACCGCTACACTTGAACTGAATTACAAAACAGAACAGAGTCACACGTTTAGAAAACACACTATGGCTGCTTAACGGGAATGGTGAGGTGGGGTGATGCATAAAACAAGGGTTTCAAATTCGCTCAGATACCGTTCCATACACCCAATATGTAATAGACAAGACCTACTCCTTGCTCAGTGAACTGGACTCAACACCCCCTATTCACCACACAAGAATATATGTGACTAGTAAGAATCTTAAAACCTATGTATTGATATCTCTCTGGAAGTGAGTCAAGTGGGTGTAAAGCCGCATAAACACAGCCATGAAAAGCAGCTAAACCCCATTATAAAAATAAATTACTTTTAAAAACCCATAAAACAAAGACAGTGAAAGAGAGAGAAATTCTTACAAAATTCGTTCAGAGGCTGTGATGCAACCTGGATTGACCATATCAAGACACACAGCTGGATGAGACATAAGGGTGGACACTCTTGGGGCTGAGAGGTTGGGTGAGGTTGGGTGAGAAAACGCAGACCCTTTAAAGTAATACTGCGTGGTACCCATCCCATGGGTCCCAAATCTCCAGGTTCAACGGCATCTTCCTACATCGAAAACATGCATGAGAAACCCAGAAGATGGTACACCGTGTGATTTTGAAAGGTTTCTAAAACGCACCTCATTTCTCATCTCCTTGTGCTCGGTTTCGCCATTCCAGCTACTTTACTAGCAATCTCCCTACTTGGAGAATCAGCACCTTTAACCTCCTGTTCCCTACAGGTTGCAATTTGTCCTGAGGATGAACGGGAAGAGGGGCAACCAATGAGAGACTAGATCTAGGTGTTGGGACAGGCACAGGTCACTCTATTTTCCCAACAGGAAGAAGAATTAACCACAGGCTCAGCCTGCCGCCCGGAACCAGAATAGGCCCTGAGGCAATCCCGCGCTTTTGTGGCCAGCTCCCAAAAAAGACAGTTGAAAAATGGAGCTCAGGGAAACTGCAATTCACAAACCCGCAGAGTTATAAATGATAACTCTCATCCACAGATATATTGAGGGAAGGCAACGAAGAGGATTTGAAAGCAAGGCAGAATTGCAGGAAACAGATTTCAGGAGGTAGATACGAATCGCTTTAAAGCACATGAAAAGCGGCAAAACGTCGACAATGATGCCCTTGGCCAAAAAGGGCGTATGCGTTTTTTCCTGAATATATTCAGGAAAAAACGCATACGCCCTTTTTGGCCAACCAAGCAACCTGGAAAGGCAAATCAGCGCTACAAAGAAGTCTCGCTTCCCATCGGTCAAAAGGGCCATGCTGCAAAAAGTGTCAAAACCAGAAATGCAGGACAGGCCATGGAGAAATGGCAGCCTTGCTACACTGATGGGCGGGATGTAAATTGCCAACACCCACTCTGGAGAAGTGTACGTTGTGTCCTGAAACTTTGAAAAAAAACAGCTTAGGGAGCATAGGGCACGTCCACTCATGGGCGTATAAATTGGAAAAACTAAAAATCAGCAAGACACAGGCACCGGAAAGTTTAGGGCTGCTCTGTTGACAAGAACCTCCACTTCATGACACCTTAAATATCCCAGGAAAGAGAAAAATGGATAAAGAAGTTGTGGTCCTTATGTACAATGGAATATCACTCAGACATGAAATCAATGTCATAAGGCTAGTAGAAGCAAGATGAGTGGAGTTAGGTACGACGATTCTAAGTGAAATAAGTCACACAGAAAAAGACACTTATCATAAGCTATCACTTATAGAGGGAATGTAAAAACCGCTACACTTGAACTGAATTACAAAACAGAACAGAGTCACACGTTTAGAAAACACACTATAGCTGCTTAACAGGAAAGGTGAGGTGGGGTGATGCATAAAACAAGGGTTTCAAATTCGCTCACATACCGTTCCATACACCCAATATGTAATAGACAAGACATACTCCTTGCTCAGTGAACTGGACTCAACACCCCCTATTCCCCGCACAAGAATATATGTGACTAGTAAGAATCTTAAAACCTATGTATTGATATCTGTCTGAAAGTGAGTCAAGTGGGTGTAAAGCCGCATAAACACAGCCATGAAAGGCAGCTAAACCCCATTATAAAAATAAATTACTTTTAAAAACCCATAAAACAAAGACAGTGAAAGAGAGAGAAATTCTTACAAAATTCGTTCAGAGGCTGTGATGCAACCTGGATTGACCATATCTAGACCCACAGCTGGATGAGACATAAGGGTGGACACTCTTGGGGCTGAGAGGTTGGGTGAGGTTGGGTGAGAAAACGCAGACCCTTTAAAGTAATACTGCGTGGTACCCATCCCATGGGTCCCAAATCTCCAGGTTCAAGGGCATCTTCCTACATCGAAAACATGCATGAGAAACCCAGAAGATGGTACACCGTGTGATTTTTAAAGGTTTCTAAAACGCACCTCATTTCTCATCTCCTTGTGCTCGGTTTCGCCATTCCAGCTACTTTACTAGCAATCTCCCTACTTGGAGAATCAGCACCTTATCCTCCTGTTCCCTACAGGTTGCAATTTGTCCTGAGGATGAACGGGAAGAGGGGCAACCAATGAGAGAATAGATCTAGGTGTTGGGACAGGCACAGGTCACTCTATTTTCCCAACAGGAAGAAGAATTAACCACAGGCTCAGCCTGCCGCCCAGAAGCAGAATAGGGCCTGAGGCAATCCCGCGCTTTTGCGGCCAGCTCCCAAAAAAGACAGTTGAAAAATGGACCTCAGGGAAACTGCAATTCACAAACCCGCAGAGTTATAAATGATAACTCTCATCCACAGATATATTGAGGGAAGGCAACGAAGAGGATTTGAAAGCAAGGCAGAATTGCAGGAAACAGATTTCAGGAGGTAGATACGAATCGCCTTTAAAGCACATGAAAAGCGGCAAAACGTCGACAATGATGCCCTTGGCCAAAAAGGGCGTATGCGTTTTTTCCTGAATATATTCAGGAAAAAACGCATACGCCCTTTTTGGCCAACCAAGCAACCTGGAAAGGCAAATCAGCGCTACAAAGAAGTCTCGCTTCCCTTCGGACAAAAGGGCCATGCTGCAAAAAGTGTCAAAACCAGAAATGCAGGACAGGCCATGGAGAAATGGCAGCCTTGCTACACTGATGGGCGCGATGTAAATTGCCAACAGCCACTCTGGAGAAGTATACGTTGTGTCCTGAAACATCGAAAAAAAACAGCTTAGGGAGCATAGGGCACGTCCACTCATGGGCGTATAAATTGGAAAAACTAAAAATCAGCAATACACAGGCACCCGAAAGTTTAGGGCTGCTCTGTTGACAAGAACCTCCACTTCATGACACCTTAAATATCCCAGGAAAGAGAAAAATGGATAAAGAAGTTGTGGTCCTTATGTACAATGGAATATCACTCAGACATGAAATCAATGTCATAAGGCTAGTAGAAGCAAGATGAGTGGAGTTAGGTACGACGATTCTAAGTGAAATAAGTCACACAGAAAAAGACACTTATCATAAGCTATCACTTATAGAGGGAATGTAAAAACCGCTACACTTGAACTGAATTACAAAACAGAACTGAGTCACACGTTTAGAAAACACACTATAGCTGCTTAACAGGAAATGTGAGGTGGGGTGATGCATAAAACAAGGGTTTCAAATTGGCTCAGATACCGTTCCATACACCCAATATGTAATAGACAAGACCTACTCCTTGCTCAGTGAACTGGACTCAACACCCCCTATTCCCCGCACAAGAATATATGTGACTAGTAAGAATCTTAAAACCTATGTATTGATATCTGTCTGGAAGTGAGTCAATTGGGTGTAAAGCCGCATAAACACAGCCGTGAAAAGCAGCTAAACCCCATTATAAAAATAAATTACTTTTAAAAACCCGTAAAACAAAGACACTGAAAGAGAGAGAAATTCTTACAAAATTCGTTCAGAGGCTGTGATGCAACCTGGATTGACCATATCTACACCCACACCTGGATGAGACATAAGGGAGGACACTCTTGGGGCTGAGAGGTTGGGTGAGGTTGGGTGAGAAAACGCAGACCCTTTAAAGTAATACTGCGTGGTACCCATCACATGGGTCCCAAATCTCCAGGTTCAAGGGCATCTTCCTACATCGAAAACATGCATGAGAAACCCAGAAGATGGTACACCGTGTGATTTTGAAAGGTTTCTAAAACGCACCTCATTTCTCATCTCCTTGTGCTCGGTTTCGCCATTCCAGCTACTTTACTAGCAATCTCCCTACTTGGAGAATCAGCACCTTATCCTCCTGTTCCCTACAGGTTGCAATTTGTCCTGAGGATGAACGGGAAGAGGGGCAACCAATGAGAGACTAGATCTAGGTGTTGGGACAGGCACAGGTCACTCTATTTTCCCAACAGGAAGAAGAATTAACCACAGGCTCAGCCTGCCGCCCAGAAGCAGAATAGGGCCTGAGGCAATCCCGCGCTTTTGCGGCCAGCTCCCAAAAAAGACAGTTGAAAAATGGACCTCAGGGAAACTGCAATTCACAAACCCGCAGAGTTATAAATGATAACTCTCATCCACAGATATATTGAGGGAAGGCAACGAAGAGGATTTGAAAGCAAGGCAGAATTGCAGGAAACAGATTTCAGGAGGTAGATACGAATCGCCTTTAAAGCACATGAAAAGCGGCAAAACGTCGACAATGATGCCCTTGGCCAAAAAGGGCGTATGCGTTTTTTCCTGAATATATTCAGGAAAAAACGCATACGCCCTTTTTGGCCAACCAAGCAACCTGGAAAGGCAAATCAGCGCTACAAAGAAGTCTCGCTTCCCATCGGTCAAAAGGGCCATGCTGCAAAAAGTGTCAAACCCAGAAATCCAGGACAGGCCATGGAGAAATGGCAGCCTTGCTACACTGATGGGCGGGATGTAAATTGCCAACAGCCACTCTGGAGAAGTGTACGTTGTGTCCTGAAACATGGAAAAAAAACAGCTTAGGGAGCATAGGGCACGTCCACTCATAGGCGTATAAATTGGAAAAACTAAAAATCAGCAAGACACAGGCACCGGAAAGTTTAGGGCTGCTCTGTTGACAAGAACCTCCACTTCATGACACCTTAAATATCCCAGGAAAGAGAAAAATGGATAAAGAAGTTGTGGTCCTTATGTACAATGGAATATCACTCAGACATGAAATCAATGTTATAAGGCTAGTAGAAGCAAGATGAGTGGAGTTAGGTATGACCATTCTAAGTGAAATAAGTCACACAGAAAAAGACACTTATCATAAGCTATCACTTATAGAGGGAATGTAAAAACCGCTACACTTGAACTGAATTACAAAACAGAACAGAGTCACACGTTTAGAAAACACACTATAGCTGCTTAACAGGAAAGGTGAGGTGGGATGATGCATAAAACAAGGGTTTCAAATTCGCTCACATACCGTTCCATACACCCAATATGTAATAGACAAGACCTACTCCTTGCTCAGTGAACTGGACTCAACACCCCCTATTCACCGCACAAGAATATATGTGACTAGTAAGAATCTTAAAACCTATGTATTGATATCTGTCTGGAAGTGAGTCAAGTGGGTGTAAAGCCGCATAAACACAGCCATGAAAAGCAGCTAAACCCCATTATAAAAATAAATTACTTTTAAAAACCCGTAAAACAAAGACAGTGAAAGAGAGAGAAATTCTTACAAAATTCGTTCAGAGGCTGTGATGCAACCTGGATTGACCATATCTAGACCCACAGCTGGATGAGACATAAGGGTGGACACTCTTGGGGCTGAGAGGTTGGGTGAGGTTGGGTGAGCAAATGCAGACCCTTTAAAGTAATACTGCGTGGTACCCATCCCATGGGTCCCAAATCTCCAGTTTAAAGGGAATCTTCCTACATCGAAAACATGCATGAGAAACCCAGAAGATGGTACACCGTGTGATTTTGAAAGGTTTCTAAAACGCACCTCATTTCTCATCTCCTTGTGCTCGGTTTCGCCATTCCAGCTACTTTACTAGCAATCTCCCTACTTGGAGAATCAGCACCTTTAACCTCCTGTTCCCTACAGGTTGCAATTTGTCCTGAGGATGAACGGGAAAAGGGGCAACCAATGAGAGACTAGATCTAGGTGTTGGGACAGGCACAGGTCACTCTATTTTCCCAACAGGAAGAAGAATTAACCACAGGCTCAGCCTGCCGCCCGGAACCAGAATAGGGCCTGAGGCAATCCCGCGCTTTTGCGGCCAGCTCCCAAAAAAGACATTGAAAAATGGACCTCAGGGAAACTGCAATTCACAAACCCACAGAGTTATAAATGATAACTCTCATCCACAGATATATTGAGGGAAGGCAACGAAGAGGATTTGAAAGCAAGGCAGAATTGCAGGAAACAGATTTCAGGAGGTAGATACGAATCGCCTTTAAAGCACATGAAAAGCGGCAAAACGTCGACAATGATGCCCTTGGCCAAAAAGGGCGTATGCGTTTTTTCCTGAATATATTCAGGAAAAAACGCATACGCCCTTTTTGGCCAACCAAGCAACCTGGAAAGGCAAATCAGCGCTACAAAGAAGTCTCGCTTCCCATCGGTGAAAAGGGCCATGCTGCAAAAAGTGTCAAAACCAGAAATGCAGGACAGGCCATGGAGAAATGGCAGCCTTGCTACACTGATGGGCGGGATGTAAATTGCCAACAACCACTCTGGAGAAGTGTACGTTGTGTCCTGAAACATCGAAAAAAAACAGCTTAGGGAGCATAGGGCACGTCCACTCATGGGCGTATAAATTGGAAAAACTAAAAATCAGCAAGACACAGGCACCGGAAAGTTTAGGGCTGCTCTGTTGACAAGAACCTCCACTTCATGACACCTTAAATATCCCAGGAAAGAGAAAAATGGATAAACAAGTTGTGGTCCTTATGTACAATGGAATATCACTCAGACATGAAATCAATGTCATAAGGCTAGTAGAAGCAAGATGAGTGGAGTTAGGTACGACGATTCTAAGTGAAATAAGTCACACAGAAAAAGACACTTATCATAAGCTATCACTTATAGAGGGAATGTAAAAACCGCTACACTTGAACTGAATTACAAAACAGAACAGAGTCACACGTTTAGAAAACACACTATGGCTGCTTAACGGGAATGGTGAGGTGGGGTGATGCATAAAACAAGGGTTTCAAATTCGCTCAGATACCGTTCCATACACCCAATATGTAATAGACAAGACCTACTCCTTGCTCAGTGAACTGGACTCAACACCCCCTATTCCCCGCACAAGAATATATGTGACTAGTAAGAATCTTAAAACCTATGTATTGATATCTGTCTGGAAGTGAGTCAAGTGGGTGTAAAGCCGCATAAACACAACCATGAAAAGCAGATAAACCCCATTATAAAAATAAATTACTTTTAAAAACCCGTAAAACAAAGACAGTGAAAGAGAGAGAAATTCTTACAAAATTCGTTCAGAGGCTGTGATGCAACCTGGATTGACCATATCTACACCCACACCTGGATGAGACATAAGGGAGGACACTCTTGGGGCTGAGAGGTTGGGTGAGTTTGGGTGAGCAAACGCAGACCCTTTAAAGTAATACTGCGTGGTACCCATCACATGGGTCCCAAATCTCCAGGTTCAAGGACATCTTCCTACATCGAAAACATGCATGAGAAACCCAGAAGATGGTACACCGTTTGATTTTGAAAGGTTTCTAAAACGCACCTCATTTCTCATCTCCTTGTGCTCGGTTTCGCCATTCCAGCTACTTTACTAGCAATCTCCCTACTTGGAGAATCAGCACCTTTAACCTCCTGTTCCCTACAGGTTGCAATTTGTCCTGAGGACGAACGGGAAGAGGGGCAACCAATGAGAGACTAGATCTAGGTGTTGGGACAGGCACAGGTCACTCTATTTTCCCAACAGGAAGAAGAATTAACCACAGGCTCAGCCTGCCGCCCAGAAGCAGAATAGGGCCTGAGGCAATCCCGCGCTTTTGTGGCCAGCTCCCAAAAAAGACAGTTGAAAAATGGAGCTCAGGGAAACTGCAATTCACAAACCCGCAGAGTTATAAATGATAACTCTCATCCACAGATATATTGAGGGAAGGCAACGAAGAGGATTTGAAAGCAAGGCAGAATTGCAGGAAACAGATTTCAGGAGGTAGATACGAATCGCCTTTAAAGCACATGAAAAGCGGCAAAAGGTCGACAATGATGCCCTTGGCCAAAAAGGGCGTATGCGTTTTTTCCTGAATATATTCAGGAAAAAACACATACGCCCTTTTTGGCCAACCAAGCAACCTGGAAAGGCAAATCAGCGCTACAAAGAAGTCTCGCTTCCCATCGGTGAAAAGGGCCATGCTGCAAAAAGTGTCAAAACCAGAAATGCAGGACAGGCCATGGAGAAATAGCAGCCTTGCTACACTGATGGGCGGGATGTAAATTGCCAACAGCCACTCTGGAGAAGTGTACGTTGTGTCCTGAAACATCGAAAAAAAACAGCTTAGGGAGCATAGGGCACGTCCACTCATGGGCGTATAAATTGGAAAAACTAAAAATCAGCAAGACACAGGCACCGAAAAGTTTAGGGCTGCTCTGTTGACAAGAACCTCCACTTCATGACACCTTAAATATCCCAGGAAAGAGAAAAATGGATAAAGAAGTTGTGGTCCTTATGTACAATGGAATATCACTCACACATGAAATCAATGTCATAAGGCTAGTAGAAGCAAGATGAGTGGAGTTAGGTACGACGATTCTAAGTGAAATAAGTCACACAGAAAAAGACACTTATCATAAGCTATCACTTATAGAGGGAATGTAAAAACCGCTACACTTGAACTGAATTACAAAACAGAACAGAGTCACACGTTTAGAAAACACACTATGGCTGCTTAACGGGAATGGTGAGGTGGGGTGATGCATAAAACAAGGGTTTCAAATTCGCTCAGATACCGTTCCATACACCCAATATGTAATAGACAAGACCTACTCCTTGCTCAGCGAACTGGACTCAACACCACCTATTCCCCGCACAAGAATATATGTGACTAGTAAGAATCTTAAAACCTATGTATTGATATCTGTCTGGAAGTGAGTCAAGTGGGTGTAAAGCCGCATAAACACAACCATGAAAAGCAGCTAAACCCCATTATAAAAATGAATTACTTTTAAAAACCCGTAAAAAAAGATAGTGAAAGAGAGAGAAATTCTTACAAAATTCGTTCAGAGGCTGTGATGCAACCTGGATTGACCATATCTAGACCCACAGCTGGATGAGACATAAGGGTGGACACTCTTGGGGCTGAGAGGTTGGGTGAGGTTGGGTGAGCAAACGCAGACCCTTTAAAGTAATACTGCGTGGTACCCATCCCATGGGTCCCAAATCTCCAGTTTCAAGGGAATCTTCCTACATCGAAAACATGCATGAGAAACCCAGAAGATGGTACACCGTGTGATTTTGAAAGGTTTCTAAAACGCACCTCATTTCTCATCTCCTTGTGCTCGGTTTTGCCATTCCAGCTACTCTACTAGCAATCTCCCTACTTGGAGAATCAGCACCTTTAACCTCCTGTTCCCTACAGGTTGCAATTTGTCCTGAGGATGAACGGGAAGAGGGGCAACCAATGAGAGACTAGATCTAGGTGTTGGGACAGGCACAGGTCACTCTATTTTCCCAACAGGAAGAAGAATTAACCACAGGCTCAGCCTGCCGCCCGGAACCAGAATAGGCCCTGAGGCAATCCCGCGCTTTTGTGGCCAGCTCCCAAAAAAGACAGTTGAAAAATGGAGCTCAGGGAAACTGCAATTCACAAACCCGCAGAGTTATAAATGATAACTCTCATCCACAGATATATTGAGGGAAGGCAACGAAGAGGATTTGAAAGCAAGGCAGAATTGCAGGAAACAGATTTCAGGAGGTAGATACGAATCGCTTTAAAGCACATGAAAAGCGGCAAAACGTCGACAATGATGCCCTTGGCCAAAAAGGGCGTATGCGTTTTTTCCTGAATATATTTAGGAAAAAACGCATACGCCCTTTTTGGCCAACCAAGCAACCTGGAAAGGCAAATCAGCGCTACAAAGAAGTCTCGCTTCCCATCGGTCAAAAGGGCGATGCTGCAAAATGTGTCAAAACCAGAAATGCAGGACAGGCCATGGAGAAATGGCAGCCTTGCTACACTGATGGGCGGGATGTAAATTGCCAACACCCACTCTGGAGAAGTGTACGTTGTGTCCTGAAACATGGAAAAAAAACAGCTTAGGGAGCATAGGGCACGACCACTCATGGGCGTATAAATTGGAAAAACTAAAAATCAGCAAGACACAGGCACCGGAAAGTTTAGGGCTGCTCTGTTGACAAGAACCTCCACTTCATGACACCTTAAATATCCCAGGAAAGAGAAAAATGGATAAAGAAGTTGTGGTCCTTATGTACAATGGAATATCACTCAGACATGAAATCAATGTCATAAGGCTAGTAGAAGCAAGATGAGTGGAGTTAGGTACGACGATTCTAAGTGAAATAAGTCACACAGAAAAAGACACTTATCATAAGCTATCACTTATAGAGGGAATGTAAAAACCGCTACACTTGAACTGAATTACAAAACAGAACAGAGTCACACGTTTAGAAAACACACTATAGCTGCTTAACAGGAAAGGTGAGGTGGGGTGATGCATAAAACAAGGGTTTCAAATTCGCTCAGATACCGTTCCATACACCCAATATGTAATAGACAAGACCTACTCCTTGCTCAGTGAACTGGACTCAACACCCCCTATTCCCCGCACAAGAATATATGTGACTAGTAAGAATCTTAAAACCTATGTATTGATATCTGTCTGGAAGTGAGTCAAGTGGGTGTAAAGCCGCATAAACACGGCCATGAAAGGCAGCTAAACCCCATTATAAAAATAAATTACTTTTAGAAATCCGTAAAACAAAGACAGTGAAAGAGAGAGAAATTCTTACAAAATTCGTTCAGAGGCTGTGATGCAACCTGGATTGACCATATCTAGACCCACACCTGGATGAGACATAAGGGTGGACACTCTTGGGGCTGAGAGGTTGGGTGAGGTTGGGTGAGCAAACGCAGACCCTTTAAAGTAATACTGCGTGGTACCCATCCCATGGGTCCCAAATCTCCAGGTTCAAGGGCATCTTCCTACATCGAAAACATGCATGAGAAACCCAGAAGATGGTACACCGTGTGATTTTGAAAGGTTTCTAAAACGCACCTCATTTCTCATCTCCTTGTGCTCGGTTTCGCCATTCCAGCTACTTTACTAGCAATCTCCCTACTTGGAGAATCAGCACCTTATCCTCCTGTTCCCTACAGGTTGCAATTTGTCCTGAGGATGAACGGGAAGAGGGGCAACCAATGAGAGACTAGATCTAGGTGTTGGGACAGGCACAGGTCAGTCTATTTTTCCAACAGGAAGAAGAATTAACCACAGGCTCAGCCTGCCGCCGAGAAGCAGAATAGGGCCTGAGGCAATCCCGCGCTTTTGTGGCCAGCTCCAAAAAAGACAGTTGAAAAATGGACCTCAGGGAAACTGCAATTCACAAACCCGCAGAGTTATAAATGATAACTCTCATCCACAGATATATTGAGGGAAGGCAACGAAGAGGATTTGAAAGCAAGGCAGAATTGCAGGAAACAGATTTCAGGAGGTAGATACGAATCGCCTTTAAAGCACATGAAAAGCGGCAAAACGTCGACAATGATGCCCTTGGCCAAAAAGGGCGTATGCGTTTTTTCCTGAATATATTCAGGAAAAAACGCATACGCCCTTTTTGGCCAACCAAGCAACCTGGAAAGGCAAATCAGCGCTACAAAGAAGTCTCGCTTCCCTTCGGTCAAAAGGGCCATGCTGCAAAAAGTGTCAAAACCAGAAATGCAGGACAGGCCATGGAGAAATGGCAGCCTTGCTACACTGATGGGCGGGATGTAAATTGCCAACAACCACTCTGGAGAAGTGTACGTTGTGTCCTGAAACATCGAAAAAAAACAGCTTAGGGAGCATAGGGCACGTCCACTCATGGGCGTATAAATTGGAAAAACTAAAAATCAGCAAGACACAGGCACCGGAAAGTATAGGGCTGCTCTGTTGACAAGAACCTCCACTTCATGACACCTTAAATATCCCAGGAAAGAGAAAAATGGATAAAGAAGTTGTGGTCCTTATGTACAATGGAATATCACTCAGACATGAAATCAATGTTATAAGGCTAGTAGAAGCAAGATGAGTGGAGTTAGGTACGACGATTCTAAGTGAAATAAGTCACACAGTAAAAGACACTTATCATAAGCTATCACTTATAGAGGGAATGTAAAAACCGCTACACTTGAACTGAATTACAAAACAGAACAGAGTCACACATTTAGAAAACACACTATAGCTGCTTAACAGGAAAGGTGAGGTGGGGTGATGCATAAAACAAGGGTTTCAAATTCGCTCAGATACCGTTCCATACACACAATATGTAATAGACAAGACCTACTCCTTGCTCAGTGAACTGGACTCAACACCCCCTATTCACCGCACAAGAATATATGTGACTAGTAAGAATCTTAAAACCTATGTATTGATATCTGTCTGGAAGTGAGTCAAGTGGGTGTAAAGCCGCATAAACACAGCCATGAAAGGCAGCTAAACCCCATTATAAAAATAAATTACTTTTAAAAACCCATAAAACAAAGACAGTGAAAGAGAGAGAAATTCTTACAAAATTCGTTCAGAGGCTGTGATGCAACCTGGATTGACCATATCTAGACCCACAGCTGGATGAGACATAAGGGTGGACACTCTTGGGGCTGAGAGTTTGGGTGAGGTTGGGTGAGAAAACGCAGACCCTTTAAAGTAATACTGCGTGGTACCCATCCCATGGGTCCCAAATCTCCAGGTTCAAGGGCATCTTCCTACATCGAAAACATGCATGAGAAACCCAGAAGATGGTACACCGTGTGATTTTGAAACGTTTCTAAAACGCACCTCATTTCTC
Organism: Eschrichtius robustus; assembly: GCF_028021215.1. NCBI lineage: Eukaryota > Metazoa > Chordata > Mammalia > Artiodactyla > Eschrichtiidae > Eschrichtius > Eschrichtius robustus. The sequence continues at coordinate 3,311,138 of NW_027175315.1, forward strand.
ATCTCCTTGTGCTCGGTTTCGCCATTCCAGCTACTTTACTAGCAATCTCCCTACTTGGAGAATCAGCACCTTATCCTCCTGTTCCCTACAGGTTGCAATTTGTCCTGAGGATGAACGGGAAGAGGGGCAACCAATGAGAGAATAGATCTAGGTGTTGGGACAGGCACAGGTCACTCTATTTTCCCAACAGGAAGAAGAATTAACCACAGGCTCAGCCTGCCGCCCAGAAGCAGAATAGGGCCTGAGGCAATCCCGCACTTTTGCGGCCAGCTCCCAAAAAAGACAGTTGAAAAATGGACCTCAGGGAAACTGCAATTCACAAACCCGCAGAGTTATAAATGATAACTCTCATCCACAGATATATTGAGGGAAGGCAACGAAGAGGATTTGAAAGCAAGGCAGAATTGCAGGAAACAGATTTCAGGAGGTAGATACGAATCGCCTTTAAAGCACATGAAAAGCGGCAAAACGTCGACAATGATGCCCTTGGCCAAAAAGGGCGTATGCGTTTTTTCCTGAATATATTCAGGAAAAAACGCATACGCCCTTTTTGGCCAACCAAGCAACCTGGAAAGGCAAATCAGCGCTACAAAGAAGTCTCGCTTCCCTTCGGACAAAAGGGCCATGCTGCAAAAAGTGTCAAAACCAGAAATGCAGGACAGGCCATGGAGAAATGGCAGCCTTGCTACACTGATGGGCGCGATGTAAATTGCCAACAGCCACTCTGGAGAAGTATACGTTGTGTCCTGAAACATCGAAAAAAAACAGCTTAGGGAGCATAGGGCACGTCCACTCATGGGCGTATAAATTGGAAAAACTAAAAATCAGCAAGACACAGGCACCCGATAGTTTAGGGCTGCTCTGTTGACAAGAACCTCTACTTCATGACACCTTAAATATCCCAGGAAAGAGAAAAATGGATAAAGAAGTTGTGGTCCTTATGTACAATGGAATATCACTCAGACATGAAATCAATGTCATAAGGCTAGTAGAAGCAAGATGAGTGGAGTTAGGTACGACGATTCTAAGTGAAATAAGTCACACAGAAAAAGACACTTATCATAAGCTATCACTTATAGAGGGAATGTAAAAACCGCTACACTTGAACTGAATTACAAAACAGAACTGAGTCACACGTTTAGAAAACACACTATAGCTGCTTAACAGGAAAGGTGAGGTGGGGTGATGCATAAAACAAGGGTTTCAAATTGGCTCAGATACCGTTCCATACACCCAATATGTAATAGACAAGACCTACTCCTTGCTCAGTGAACTGGACTCAACACCCCCTATTCCCCGCACAAGAATATATGTGACTAGTAAGAATCTTAAAACCTATGTATTGATATCTGTCTGGAAGTGAGTCAAGTGGGTGTAAAGCCGCATAAACACAGCCGTGAAAAGCAGCTAAACCCCATTATAAAAATAAATTACTTTTAAAAACCCGTAAAACAAAGACACTGAAAGAGAGAGAAATTCTTACAAAATTCGTTCAGAGGCTGTGATGCAACCTGGATTGACCATATCTAGACCCACACCTGGATGAGACATAAGGGTGGACACTCTTGGGGCTGAGAGGTTGGGCGAGGTTGGGTGAGAAAACGCAGACCCTTTAAAGTAATACTGCGTGGTAACCATCCCATGGGTCCCAAATCTCCAGGTTCAAGGGCATCTTCCTACATCGAAAACATGCATGAGAAACCCAGAAGATGGTACACCGTGTGATTTTGAAAGGTTTCTAAAACGCACCTCATTTCTCATCTCCTTGTGCTCGGTTTCGCCATTCCAGCTACTTTACTAGCAATCTCCCTACTTGGAGAATCAGCACCTTTAACCTCCTGTTCCCTACAGGTTGCAATTTGTCCTGAGGACGAACGGGAAGAGGGGCAACCAATGAGAGACTAGATCTAGGTGTTGGGACAGGCACAGGTCACTCTATTTTCCCAACAGGAAGAAGAATTAACCACAGGCTCAGCCTGCCGCCCAGAAGCAGAATAGGGCCTGAGGCAATCCCGCACTTTTGCGGCCAGCTCCCAAAAAAGACATTTGAAAAATGGAGCTCAGGGAAACTGCAATTCACAAACCCGCAGAGTTATAAATGATAACTCTCATCCACAGATATATTGAGGGAAGGCAACGAAGAGGATTTGAAAGCAAGGCAGAATTGCAGGAAACAGATTTCAGGAGGTAGATACGAATCGCCTTTAAAGCACATGAAAAGCGGCAAAAGGTCGACAATGATGACCTTGGCCAAAAAGGGCGTATGCGTTTTTTCCTGAATATATTCAGGAAAAAACGCATACGCCCTTTTTGGCCAACCAAGCAACCTGGAAAGGCAAATCAGCGCTACAAAGAAGTCTCGCTTCCCATCGGTGAAAAGGGCCATGCTGCAAAAAGTGTCAAAACCAGAAATGCAGGACAGGCCATGGAGAAATGGCAGCCTTGCTACACTGATGGGCGGGATGTAAATTGCCAACAGCCACTCTGGAGAAGTGTACGTTGTGTCCTGAAACATCGAAAAAAAACAGCTTAGGGAGCATAGGGCACGTCCACTCATGGGCGTATAAATTGGAAAAACTAAAAATCAGCAAGACACAGGCACCGGAAAGTTTAGGGCTGCTCTGTTGACAAGAACCTCCACTTCATGACACCTTAAATATCCCAGGAAAGAGAAAAATGGATAAAGAAGTTGTGGTCCTTATGTACAATGGAATATCACTCAGACATGAAATCAATGTCATAAGGCTAGTAGAAGCAAGATGAGTGGAGTTAGGTACGACGATTCTAAGTGAAATAAGTCACACAGAAAAAGACACTTATCATAAGCTATCACTTATAGAGGGAATGTAAAAACCGCTACACTTGAACTGAATTACAAAACAGAACAGAGTCACACGTTTAGAAAACACACTATGGCTGCTTAACGGGAATGGTGAGGTGGGATGATGCATAAAACAAGGGTTTCAAATTCGCTCAGATACCGTTCCATACACCCAATATGTAATAGACAAGACCTACTCCTTGCTCAGTGAACTGGACTCAACACCCCCTATTCACCACACAAGAATATATGTGACTAGTAAGAATCTTAAAACCTATGTATTGATATCTCTCTGGAAGTGAGTCAAGTGGGTGTAAAGCCGCATAAACACAGCCATGAAAGGCAGCTAAACCCCATTATAAAAATAAATTACTTTTAAAAACCCATAAAACAAAGACAGTGAAAGAGAGAGAAATTCTTACAAAATTCGTTCAGAGGCTGTGATGCAACCTGGATTGACCATATCTAGACCCACAGCTGGATGAGACATAAGGGTGGACACTCTTGGGGCTGAGAGTTTGGGTGAGGTTGGGTGAGAAAACGCAGACCCTTTAAAGTAATACTGCGTGGTACCCATCCCATGGGTCCCAAATCTCCAGGTTCAAGGGCATCTTCCTACATCGAAAACATGCATGAGAAACCCAGAAGATGGTACACCGTGTGATTTTGAAACGTTTCTAAAACGCACCTCATTTCTCATCTCCTTGTGCTCGGTTTCGCCATTCCAGCTACTTTACTAGCAATCTCCCTACTTGGAGAATCAGCACCTTATCCTCCTGTTCCCTACAGGTTGCAATTTGTCCTGAGGATGAACGGGAAGAGGGGCAACCAATGAGAGAATAGATCTAGGTGTTGGGACAGGCACAGGTCACTCTATTTTCCCAACAGGAAGAAGAATTAACCACAGGCTCAGCCTGCCGCCCAGAAGCAGAATAGGGCCTGAGGCAATCCCGCACTTTTGCGGCCAGCTCCCAAAAAAGACAGTTGAAAAATGGACCTCAGGGAAACTGCAATTCACAAACCCGCAGAGTTATAAATGATAACTCTCATCCACAGATATATTGAGGGAAGGCAACGAAGAGGATTTGAAAGCAAGGCAGAATTGCAGGAAACAGATTTCAGGAGGTAGATACGAATCGCCTTTAAAGCACATGAAAAGCGGCAAAACGTCGACAATGATGCCCTTGGCCAAAAAGGGCGTATGCGTTTTTTCCTGAATATATTCAGGAAAAAACGCATACGCCCTTTTTGGCCAACCAAGCAACCTGGAAAGGCAAATCAGCGCTACAAAGAAGTCTCGCTTCCCTTCGGACAAAAGGGCCATGCTGCAAAAAGTGTCAAAACCAGAAATGCAGGACAGGCCATGGAGAAATGGCAGCCTTGCTACACTGATGGGCGCGATGTAAATTGCCAACAGCCACTCTGGAGAAGTATACGTTGTGTCCTGAAACATCGAAAAAAAACAGCTTAGGGAGCATAGGGCACGTCCACTCATGGGCGTATAAATTGGAAAAACTAAAAATCAGCAAGACACAGGCACCCGATAGTTTAGGGCTGCTCTGTTGACAAGAACCTCTACTTCATGACACCTTAAATATCCCAGGAAAGAGAAAAATGGATAAAGAAGTTGTGGTCCTTATGTACAATGGAATATCACTCAGACATGAAATCAATGTCATAAGGCTAGTAGAAGCAAGATGAGTGGAGTTAGGTACGACGATTCTAAGTGAAATAAGTCACACAGAAAAAGACACTTATCATAAGCTATCACTTATAGAGGGAATGTAAAAACCGCTACACTTGAACTGAATTACAAAACAGAACTGAGTCACACGTTTAGAAAACACACTATAGCTGCTTAACAGGAAAGGTGAGGTGGGGTGATGCATAAAACAAGGGTTTCAAATTGGCTCAGATACCGTTCCATACACCCAATATGTAATAGACAAGACCTACTCCTTGCTCAGTGAACTGGACTCAACACCCCCTATTCCCCGCACAAGAATATATGTGACTAGTAAGAATCTTAAAACCTATGTATTGATATCTGTCTGGAAGTGAGTCAAGTGGGTGTAAAGCCGCATAAACACAGCCGTGAAAAGCAGCTAAACCCCATTATAAAAATAAATTACTTTTAAAAACCCGTAAAACAAAGACACTGAAAGAGAGAGAAATTCTTACAAAATTCGTTCAGAGGCTGTGATGCAACCTGGATTGACCATATCTAGACCCACACCTGGATGAGACATAAGGGTGGACACTCTTGGGGCTGAGAGGTTGGGCGAGGTTGGGTGAGAAAACGCAGACCCTTTAAAGTAATACTGCGTGGTACCCATCCCATGGGTCCCAAATCTCCAGGTTCAAGGGCATCTTCCTACATCGAAAACATGCATGAGAAACCCAGAAGATGGTACACCGTGTGATTTTGAAAGGTTTCTAAAACGCACCTCATTTCTCATCTCCTTGTGCTCGGTTTCGCCATTCCAGCTACTTTACTAGCAATCTCCCTACTTGGAGAATCAGCACCTTTAACCTCCTGTTCCCTACAGGTTGCAATTTGTCCTGAGGACGAACGGGAAGAGGGGCAACCAATGAGAGACTAGATCTAGGTGTTGGGACAGGCACAGGTCACTCTATTTTCCCAACAGGAAGAAGAATTAACCACAGGCTCAGCCTGCCGCCCAGAAGCAGAATAGGGCCTGAGGCAATCCCGCACTTTTGCGGCCAGCTCCCAAAAAAGACATTTGAAAAATGGAGCTCAGGGAAACTGCAATTCACAAACCCGCAGAGTTATAAATGATAACTCTCATCCACAGATATATTGAGGGAAGGCAACGAAGAGGATTTGAAAGCAAGGCAGAATTGCAGGAAACAGATTTCAGGAGGTAGATACGAATCGCCTTTAAAGCACATGAAAAGCGGCAAAAGGTCGACAATGATGACCTTGGCCAAAAAGGGCGTATGCGTTTTTTCCTGAATATATTCAGGAAAAAACGCATACGCCCTTTTTGGCCAACCAAGCAACCTGGAAAGGCAAATCAGCGCTACAAAGAAGTCTCGCTTCCCATCGGTGAAAAGGGCCATGCTGCAAAAAGTGTCAAAACCAGAAATGCAGGACAGGCCATGGAGAAATGGCAGCCTTGCTACACTGATGGGCGGGATGTAAATTGCCAACAGCCACTCTGGAGAAGTGTACGTTGTGTCCTGAAACATCGAAAAAAAACAGCTTAGGGAGCATAGGGCACGTCCACTCATGGGCGTATAAATTGGAAAAACTAAAAATCAGCAAGACACAGGCACCGGAAAGTTTAGGGCTGCTCTGTTGACAAGAACCTCCACTTCATGACACCTTAAATATCCCAGGAAAGAGAAAAATGGATAAAGAAGTTGTGGTCCTTATGTACAATGGAATATCACTCAGACATGAAATCAATGTCATAAGGCTAGTAGAAGCAAGATGAGTGGAGTTAGGTACGACGATTCTAAGTGAAATAAGTCACACAGAAAAAGACACTTATCATAAGCTATCACTTATAGAGGGAATGTAAAAACCGCTACACTTGAACTGAATTACAAAACAGAACAGAGTCACACGTTTAGAAAACACACTATGGCTGCTTAACGGGAATGGTGAGGTGGGATGATGCATAAAACAAGGGTTTCAAATTCGCTCAGATACCGTTCCATACACCCAATATGTAATAGACAAGACCTACTCCTTGCTCAGTGAACTGGACTCAACACCCCCTATTCACCACACAAGAATATATGTGACTAGTAAGAATCTTAAAACCTATGTATTGATATCTCTCTGGAAGTGAGTCAAGTGGGTGTAAAGCCGCATAAACACAGCCATGAAAAGCAGCTAAACCCCATTATAAAAATAAATTACATTTAAAAACCCATAAAACAAAGACAGTGAAAGAGAGAGAAATTCTTACAAAATTCGTTCAGAGGCTGTGATGCAACCTGGATTGACCATATCAAGACACACAGCTGGATGAGACATAAGGGTGGACACTCTTGGGGCTGAGAGTTTGGGTGAGGTTGGGTGAGAAAACACAGACCCTTTAAAGTAATACTGCGTGGTACCCATCCCATGGGTCCCAAATCTCCAGGTTCAACGGCATCTTCCTACATCGAAAACATGCATGAGAAACCCAGAAGATGGTACACCGTGTGATTTTGAAAGGTTTCTAAAACGCACCTCATTTCTCATCTCCTTGTGCTCGGTTTCGCCATTCCAGCTACTTTACTAGCAATCTCCCTACTTGGAGAATCAGCACCTTTAACCTCCTGTTCCCTACAGGTTGCAATTTGTCCTGAGGATGAACGGGAAGAGGGGCAACCAATGAGAGACTAGATCTAGGTGTTGGGACAGGCACAGGTCACTCTATTTTCCCAACAGGAAGAAGAATTAACCACAGGCTCAGCCTGCCGCCCGGAACCAGAATAGGGCCTGAGGCAATCCCGCGCTTTTGTGGCCAGCTCCCAAAAAAGACAGTTGAAAAATGGAGCTCAGGGAAACTGCAATTCACAAACCCGCAGAGTTATAAATGATAACTGTCATCCACAGATATATTGAGGGAAGGCAACGAAGAGGATTTGAAAGCAAGGCAGAATTGCAGGAAACAGATTTCAGGAGGTAGATACGAATCGCTTTAAAGCACATGAAAAGCGGCAAAACGTCGACAATGATGCCCTTGGCCAAAAAGGGCGTATGCGTTTTTTCCTGAATATATTCAGGAAAAAACGCATACGCCCTTTTTGGCCAACCAAGCAACCTGGAAAGGCAAATCAGCGCTACAAAGAAGTCTCGCTTCCCATCGGTCAAAAGGGCGATGCTGCAAAAAGTGTCAAAACCAGAAATGCAGGACAGGCCATGGAGAAATGGCAGCCTTGCTACACTGATGGGCGGGATGTAAATTGCCAACACCCACTCTGGAGAAGTGTACGTTGTGTCCTGAAACTTTGAAAAAAAACAGCTTAGGGAGCATAGGGCACGTCCACTCATGGGCGTATAAATTGGAAAAACTAAAAATCAGCAAGACACAGGCACCGGAAAGTTTAGGGCTGCTCTGTTGACAAGAACCTCCACTTCATGACACCTTAAATATCCCAGGAAAGAGAAAAATGGATAAAGAAGTTGTGGTCCTTATGTACAATGGAATATCACTCAGACATGAAATCAATGTCATAAGGCTAGTAGAAGCAAGATGAGTGGAGTTAGGTACGACGATTCTAAGTGAAATAAGTCACACAGAAAAAGACACTTATCATAAGCTATCACTTATAGAGGGAATGTAAAAACCGCTACACTTGAACTGAATTACAAAACAGAACAGAGTCACACGTTTAGAAAACACACTATAGCTGCTTAACAGGAAAGGTGAGGTGGGGTGATGCATAAAACAAGGGTTTCAAATTCGCTCACATACCGTTCCATACACCCAATATGTAATAGACAAGACATACTCCTTGCTCAGTGAACTGGACTCAACACCCCCTATTCCCCGCACAAGAATATATGTGACTAGTAAGAATCTTAAAACCTATGTATTGATATCTGTCTGGAAGTGAGTCAAGTGGGTGTAAAGCCGCATAAACACAGCCATGAAAGGCAGCTAAACCCCATTATAAAAATAAATTACTTTTAAAAACCCATAAAACAATGACAGTGAAAGAGAGAGAAATTCTTACAAAATTCGTTCAGAGGCTGTGATGCAACCTGGATTGACCATATCTAGACCCACAGCTGGATGAGACATAAGGGTGGACACTCTTGGGGCTGAGAGGTTGGGTGAGGTTGGGTGAGAAAACGCAGACCCTTTAAAGTAATACTGCGTGGTACCCATCCCATGGGTCCCAAATCTCCAGGTTCAAGGGCATCTTCCTACATCGAAAACATGCATGAGAAACCCAGAAGATGGTACACCGTGTGATTTTGAAAGGTTTCTAAAACGCACCTCATTTCTCATCTCCTTGTGCTCGGTTTCGCCATTCCAGCTACTTTACTAGCAATCTCCCTACTTGGAGAATCAGCACCTTATCCTCCTGTTCCCTACAGGTTGCAATTTGTCCTGAGGATGAACGGGAAGAGGGGCAACCAATGAGAGAATAGATCTAGGTGTTGGGACAGGCACAGGTCACTCTATTTTCCCAACAGGAAGAAGAATTAACCACAGGCTCAGCCTGCCGCCCAGAAGCAGAATAGGGCCTGAGGCAATCCCGCGCTTTTGCGGCCAGCTCCCAAAAAAGACAGTTGAAAAATGGACCTCAGGGAAACTGCAATTCACAAACCCGCAGAGTTATAAATGATAACTCTCATCCACAGATATATTGAGGGAAGGCAACGAAGAGGATTTGAAAGCAAGGCAGAATTGCAGGAAACAGATTTCAGGAGGTAGATACGAATCGCCTTTAAAGCACATGAAAAGCGGCAAAACGTCGACAATGATGCCCTTGGCCAAAAAGGGCGTATGCGTTTTTTCCTGAATATATTCAGGAAAAAACGCATACGCCCTTTTTGGCCAACCAAGCAACCTGGAAAGGCAAATCAGCGCTACAAAGAAGTCTCGCTTCCCTTCGGACAAAAGGGCCATGCTGCAAAAAGTGTCAAAACCAGAAATGCAGGACAGGCCATGGATAAATGGCAGCCTTGCTACACTGATGGGCGCGATGTAAATTGCCAACAGCCACTCTGGAGAAGTATACGTTGTGTCCTGAAACATCGAAAAAAAACAGCTTAGGGAGCATAGGGCACGTCCACTCATGGGCGTATAAATTGGAAAAACTAAAAATCAGCAATACACAGGCACCCGAAAGTTTAGGGCTGCTCTGTTGACAAGAACCTCCACTTCATGACACCTTAAATATCCCAGGAAAGAGAAAAATGGATAAAGAAGTTGTGGTCCTTATGTACAATGGAATATCACTCAGACATGAAATCAATGTCATAAGGCTAGTAGAAGCAAGATGAGTGGAGTTAGGTACGACGATTCTAAGTGAAATAAGTCACACAGAAAAAGACACTTATCATAAGCTATCACTTATAGAGGGAATGTAAAAACCGCTACACTTGAACTGAATTACAAAACAGAACTGAGTCACACGTTTAGAAAACATACTATAGCTGCTTAACAGGAAAGGTGAGGTGGGGTGATGCATAAAACAAGGGTTTCAAATTGGCTCAGATACCGTTCCATACACCCAATATGTAATAGACAAGACCTACTCCTTGCTCAGTGAACTGGACTCAACACCCCCTATTCCCCGCACAAGAATATATGTGACTAGTAAGAATCTTAAAACCTATGTATTGATATCTGTCTGGAAGTGAGTCAAGTGGGTGTAAAGCCGCATAAACACAGCCGTGAAAAACAGCTAAACCCCATTATAAAAATAAATTACTTTTAAAAACCCGTAAAACAAAGACACTGAAAGAGAGAGAAATTCTTACAAAATTCGTTCAGAGGCTGTGATGCAACCTGGATTGACCATATCTAGACCCACACCTGGATGAGACATAAGGGTGGACACTCTTGGGGCTGAGAGGTTGGGTGAGGTTGGGTGAGAAAACGCAGACCCTTTAAAGTAATACTGCGTGGTACCCATCCCATGGGTCCCAAATCTCCAGGTTCAAGGGCATCTTCCTACATCGAAAACATGCATGAGAAACCCAGAAGATGGTACACCGTGTGATTTTGAAAGGTTTCTAAAACGCACCTCATTTCTCATCTCCTTGTGCTCGGTTTCGCCATTCCAGCTACTTTACTAGCAATCTCCCTACTTGGAGAATCAGCACCTTTAACCTCCTGTTCCCTACAGGTTGCAATTTGTCCTGAGGACGAACGGGAAGAGGGGCAACCAATGAGAGACTAGATCTAGGTGTTGGGACAGGCACAGGTCACTCTATTTTCCCAACAGGAAGAAGAATTAACCACAGGCTCAGCCTGCCGCCCAGAAGCAGAATAGGGCCTGAGGCAATCCCGCGCTTTTGCGGCCAGCTCCCAAAAAAGACATTTGAAAAATGGAGCTCAGGGAAACTGCAATTCACAAACCCGCAGAGTTATAAATGATAACTCTCATCCACAGATATATTGAGGGAAGGCAACGAAGAGGATTTGAAAGCAAGGCAGAATTGCAGGAAACAGATTTCAGGAGGTAGATACGAATCGCCTTTAAAGCACATGAAAAGCGGCAAAAGGTCGACAATGATGCCCTTGGCCAAAAAGGGCGTATGCGTTTTTTCCTGAATATATTCAGGAAAAAACGCATACGCCCTTTTTGGCCAACCAAGCAACCTGGAAAGGCAAATCAGCGCTACAAAGAAGTCTCGCTTCCCATCGTTGAAAAGGGCCATGCTGCAATAAGTGTCAAAACCAGAAATGCAGGACAGGCCATGGAGAAATGGCAGCCTTGCTACACTGATGGGCGGGATGTAAATTGCCAACAGCCACTCTGGAGAAGTGTACGTTGTGTCCTGAAACATCGAAAAAAAACAGCTTAGGGAGCATAGGGCACGTCCACTCATGGGCGTATAAATTGGAAAAACTAAAAATCAGCAAGACACAGGCACCGGAAAGTTTAGGGCTGCTCTGTTGACAAGAACCTCCACTTCATGACACCTTAAATATCCCAGGAAAGAGAAAAATGGATAAAGAAGTTGTGGTCCTTATGTACAATGGAATATCACTCAGACATGAAATCAATGTCATAAGGCTAGTAGAAGCAAGATGAGTGGAGTTAGGTACGACGATTCTAAGTGAAATAAGTCACACAGAAAAAGACACTTATCATAAGCTATCACTTATAGAGGGAATGTAAAAACCGCTACACTTGAACTGAATTACAAAACAGAACAGAGTCACACGTTTAGAAAACACACTATAGCTGCTTAACAGGAAAGGTGAGGTGGGGTGATGCATAAAACAAGGGTTTCAAATTCGCTCACATACCGTTCCATACACCCAATATGTAATAGACAAGACATACTCCTTGCTCAGTGAACTGGACTCAACACCCCCTATTCCCCGCACAAGAATATATGTGACTAGTAAGAATCTTAAAACCTATGTATTGATATCTGTCTGGAAGTGAGTCAAGTGGGTGTAAAGCCGCATAAACACAGCCATGAAAGGCAGCTAAACCCCATTATAAAAATAAATTACTTTTAAAAACCCATAAAACAATGACAGTGAAAGAGAGAGAAATTCTTACAAAATTCGTTCAGAGGCTGTGATGCAACCTGGATTGACCATATCTAGACCCACAGCTGGATGAGACATAAGGGTGGACACTCTTGGGGCTGAGAGGTTGGGTGAGGTTGGGTGAGAAAACGCAGACCCTTTAAAGTAATACTGCGTGGTACCCATCCCATGGGTCCCAAATCTCCAGGTTCAAGGGCATCTTCCTACATCGAAAACATGCATGAGAAACCCAGAAGATGGTACACCGTGTGATTTTGAAAGGTTTCTAAAACGCACCTCATTTCTCATCTCCTTGTGCTCGGTTTCGCCATTCCAGCTACTTTACTAGCAATCTCCCTACTTGGAGAATCAGCACCTTATCCTCCTGTTCCCTACAGGTTGCAATTTGTCCTGAGGATGAACGGGAAGAGGGGCAACCAATGAGAGAATAGATCTAGGTGTTGGGACAGGCACAGGTCACTCTATTTTCCCAACAGGAAGAAGAATTAACCACAGGCTCAGCCTGCCGCCCAGAAGCAGAATAGGGCCTGAGGCAATCCCGCGCTTTTGCGGCCAGCTCCCAAAAAAGACAGTTGAAAAATGGACCTCAGGGAAACTGCAATTCACAAACCCGCAGAGTTATAAATGATAACTCTCATCCACAGATATATTGAGGGAAGGCAACGAAGAGGATTTGAAAGCAAGGCAGAATTGCAGGAAACAGATTTCAGGAGGTAGATACGAATCGCCTTTAAAGCACATGAAAAGCGGCAAAACGTCGACAATGATGCCCTTGGCCAAAAAGGGCGTATGCGTTTTTTCCTGAATATATTCAGGAAAAAACGCATACGCCCTTTTTGGCCAACCAAGCAACCTGGAAAGGCAAATCAGCGCTACAAAGAAGTCTCGCTTCCCTTCGGACAAAAGGGCCATGCTGCAAAAAGTGTCAAAACCAGAAATGCAGGACAGGCCATGGATAAATGGCAGCCTTGCTACACTGATGGGCGCGATGTAAATTGCCAACAGCCACTCTGGAGAAGTATACGTTGTGTCCTGAAACATCGAAAAAAAACAGCTTAGGGAGCATAGGGCACGTCCACTCATGGGCGTATAAATTGGAAAAACTAAAAATCAGCAATACACAGGCACCCGAAAGTTTAGGGCTGCTCTGTTGACAAGAACCTCCACTTCATGACACCTTAAATATCCCAGGAAAGAGAAAAATGGATAAAGAAGTTGTGGTCCTTATGTACAATGGAATATCACTCAGACATGAAATCAATGTCATAAGGCTAGTAGAAGCAAGATGAGTGGAGTTAGGTACGACGATTCTAAGTGAAATAAGTCACACAGAAAAAGACACTTATCATAAGCTATCACTTATAGAGGGAATGTAAAAACCGCTACACTTGAACTGAATTACAAAACAGAACTGAGTCACACGTTTAGAAAACATACTATAGCTGCTTAACAGGAAAGGTGAGGTGGGGTGATGCATAAAACAAGGGTTTCAAATTGGCTCAGATACCGTTCCATACACCCAATATGTAATAGACAAGACCTACTCCTTGCTCAGTGAACTGGACTCAACACCCCCTATTCCCCGCACAAGAATATATGTGACTAGTAAGAATCTTAAAACCTATGTATTGATATCTGTCTGGAAGTGAGTCAAGTGGGTGTAAAGCCGCATAAACACAGCCGTGAAAAGCAGCTAAACCCCATTATAAAAATAAATTACTTTTAAAAACCCGTAAAACAAAGACACTGAAAGAGAGAGAAATTCTTACAAAATTCGTTCAGAGGCTGTGATGCAACCTGGATTGACCATATCTAGACCCACACCTGGATGAGACATAAGGGTGGACACTCTTGGGGCTGAGAGGTTGGGTGAGGTTGGGTGAGAAAACGCAGACCCTTTAAAGTAATACTGCGTGGTACCCATCCCATGGGTCCCAAATCTCCAGGTTCAAGGGCATCTTCCTACATCGAAAACATGCATGAGAAACCCAGAAGATGGTACACCGTGTGATTTTGAAAGGTTTCTAAAACGCACCTCATTTCTCATCTCCTTGTGCTCGGTTTCGCCATTCCAGCTACTTTACTAGCAATCTCCCTACTTGGAGAATCAGCACCTTTAACCTCCTGTTCCCTACAGGTTGCAATTTGTCCTGAGGACGAACGGGAAGAGGGGCAACCAATGAGAGACTAGATCTAGGTGTTGGGACAGGCACAGGTCACTCTATTTTCCCAACAGGAAGAAGAATTAACCACAGGCTCAGCCTGCCGCCCAGAAGCAGAATAGGGCCTGAGGCAATCCCGCGCTTTTGCGGCCAGCTCCCAAAAAAGACATTTGAAAAATGGAGCTCAGGGAAACTGCAATTCACAAACCCGCAGAGTTATAAATGATAACTCTCATCCACAGATATATTGAGGGAAGGCAACGAAGAGGATTTGAAAGCAAGGCAGAATTGCAGGAAACAGATTTCAGGAGGTAGATACGAATCGCCTTTAAAGCACATGAAAAGCGGCAAAAGGTCGACAATGATGCCCTTGGCCAAAAAGGGCGTATGCGTTTTTTCCTGAATATATTCAGGAAAAAACGCATACGCCCTTTTTGGCCAACCAAGCAACCTGGAAAGGCAAATCAGCGCTACAAAGAAGTCTCGCTTCCCATCGTTGAAAAGGGCCATGCTGCAATAAGTGTCAAAACCAGAAATGCAGGACAGGCCATGGAGAAATGGCAGCCTTGCTACACTGATGGGCGGGATGTAAATTGCCAACAGCCACTCTGGAGAAGTGTACGTTGTGTCCTGAAACATCGAAAAAAAACAGCTTAGGGAGCATAGGGCACGTCCACTCATGGGCGTATAAATTGGAAAAACTAAAAATCAGCAAGACACAGGCACCGGAAAGTTTAGGGCTGCTCTGTTGACAAGAACCTCCACTTCATGACACCTTAAATATCCCAGGAAAGAGAAAAATGGATAAAGAAGTTGTGGTCCTTATGTACAATGGAATATCACTCAGACATGAAATCAATGTCATAAGGCTAGTAGAAGCAAGATGAGTGGAGTTAGGTACGACGATTCTAAGTGAAATAAGTCACACAGAAAAAGACACTTATCATAAGCTATCACTTATAGAGGGAATGTAAAAACCGCTACACTTGAACTGAATTACAAAACAGAACAGAGTCACACGTTTAGAAAACACACTATGGCTGCTTAACGGGAATGGTGAGGTGGGGTGATGCATAAAACAAGGGTTTCAAATTCGCTCAGATACCGTTCCATACACCCAATATGTAATAGACAAGACCTACTCCTTGCTCAGTGAACTGGACTCAACACCCCCTATTCACCACACAAGAATATATGTGACTAGTAAGAATCTTAAAACCTATGTATTGATATCTCTCTGGAAGTGAGTCAAGTGGGTGTAAAGCCGCATAAACACAGCCATGAAAAGCAGCTAAACCCCATTATAAAAATAAATTACTTTTAAAAACCCATAAAACAAAGACAGTGAAAGAGAGAGAAATTCTTACAAAATTCGTTCAGAGGCTGTGATGCAACCTGGATTGACCATATCAAGACCCACAGCTGGATGAGACATAAGGGTGGACACTCTTGGGGCTGAGAGGTTGGGTGTGGTTGGGTGAGCAAACGCAGACCCTTTAAAGTAATACTGCATGGTACCCATCCCATGGGTCCCAAATCTCCAGGTTCAAGGGCATCTTCCTACATCGAAAACATGCATGAGAAACCCAGAAGATGGTACACCTTGTGATTTTGAAAGGTTTCTAAAACGCACCTCATTTCTCATCTCCTTGTGCTCGGTTTCGCCATTCCAGCTACTTTACTAGCAATCTCCCTACTTGGAGAATCAGCACCTTTAACCTCCTGTTCCCTACAGGTTGCAATTTGTCCTGAGGACGAACGGGAAGAGGGGCAACCAATGAGAGACTAGATCTAGGTGTTGGGACAGGCACAGGTCACTCTATTTTCCCAACAGGAAGAAGAATTAACCACAGGCTCAGCCTGCCGCCCAGAAGCAGAATAGGGCCTGAGGCAATCCCGCGCTTTTGCGGCCAGCTCCCAAAAAAGACAGTTGAAAAATGGACCTCAGGGAAACTGCAATTCACAAACCCGCAGAGTTATAAATGATAACTCTCATCCACAGATATATTGAGGGAAGGCAACGAAGAGGTTTTGAAAGCAAGGCAGAATTGCAGGAAACAGATTTCAGGAGGTAGATACGAATCGCCTTTAAAGCACATGAAAAGTGGCAAAACGTCGACAATGATGCCCTTGGCCAAAAAGGGCGTATGCGTTTTTTCCTGAATATATTCAGGAAAAAACGCATACGCCCTTTTTGGCCAACCAAGCAACCTGGAAAGGCAAATCAGCGCTACAAAGAAGTCTCGCTTCCCATCGGTGAAAAGGGCCATGCTGCAAAAAGTGTCAAAACCAGAAATGCAGGACAGGCCATGGAGAAATGGCAGCCTTGCTACACTGATGGGCGGGATGTAAATTGCCAACAACCACTCTGGAGAAGTGTACGTTGTGTCCTGAAACATCGAAAAAAAACAGCTTAGGGAGCATAGGGCACGTCCACTCATGGGCGTATAAATTGGGAAAACTAAAAATCAGCAAGACACAGGCACCGGAAAGTTTAGGGCTGCTCTGTTGACAAGAACCTCCACTTCATGACACCTTAAATATCCCAGGAAAGAGAAAAATGGATAAACAAGTTGTGGTCCTTATGTACAATGGAATATCACTCAGACATGAAATCAATGTCATAAGGCTAGTAGAAGCAAGATGAGTGGAGTTAGGTACGACGATTCTAAGTGAAATAAGTCACACAGAAAAAGACACTTATCATAAGCTATCACTTATAGAGGGAATGTAAAAACCGCTACACTTGAACTGAATTACAAAACAGAACAGAGTCACACGTTTAGAAAACACACTATGGCTGCTTAACGGGAATGGTGAGGTGGGGTGATGCATAAAACAAGGGTTTCAAATTCGCTCAGATACCGTTCCATACACCCAATATGTAATAGACAAGACCTACTCCTTGCTCAGTGAACTGGACTCAACACCCCCTATTCCCCACACAAGAATATATGTGACTAGTAAGAATCTTAAAACCTATGTATTGATATCTGTCTGGAAGTGAGTCAAGTGGGTGTAAAGCCGCATAAACACAACCATGAAAAGCAGCTAAACCCCATTATAAAAATAAATTACTTTTAAAAACCCGTAAAACAAAGACAGTGAAAGAGAGAGAAATTCTTTCAAAATTCGTTCAGAGGCTGTGATGCAACCTGGATTGACCATATCTACACCCACACCTGGATGAGACATAAGGGTGGACACTCTTGGGGCTGAGAGGTTGGGTGAGGTTGGGTGAGCAAACGCAGACCCTTTAAAGTAATACTGCGTGGTACCCATCCCATGGGTCCCAAATCTCCAGGTTCAAGGGCATCTTCCTACATCGAAAACATGCATGAGAAACCCAGAAGATGGTACACCGTGTGATTTTGAAACGTTTCTAAAACGCACCTCATTTCTCATCTCCTTGTGCTCGGTTTCGCCATTCCAGCTACTTTACTAGCAATCTCCCTACTTGGAGAATCAGCACCTTTAACCTCCTGTTCCCTACAGGTTGCAATTTGTCCTGAGGACGAACGGGAAGAGGGGGAACCAATGAGAGACTAGATCTAGGTGTTGGGACAGGCACAGGTCACTCTATTTTCCCAACAGGAAGAAGAATTAACCACAGGCTCAGCCTGCCGCCCAGAAGCAGAATAGGGCCTGAGGCAATCCCGCGCTTTTGCGGCCAGCTCCCAAAAAAGACAGTTGAAAAATGGAGCTCAGGGAAACTGCAATTCACAAACCCGCAGAGTTATAAATGATAACTCTCATCCACAGATATATTGAGGGAAGGCAACGAAGAGGATTTGAAAGCAAGGCAGAATTGCAGGAAACAGATTTCAGGAGGTAGATACGAATCGCCATTAAAGCACATGAAAAGTGGCAAAACGTCGACAATGATGCCCTTGGCCAAAAAGGGCGTATGCGTTTTTTCCTGAATATATTCAGGAAAAAACGCATACGCCCTTTTTGGCCAACCAAGCAACCTGGAAAGGCAAATCAGCGCTACAAAGAAGTCTCGCTTCCCATCGGTGAAAAGGGCCATGCTGCAAAAAGTGTCAAAACCAGAAATGCAGGACAGGCCATGGAGAAATGGCAGCCTTGCTACACTGATGGGCGGGATGTAAATTGCCAACAGCCACTCTGGAGAAGTATACGTTGTGTCCTGAAACATCGAAAAAAAACAGCTTAGGGAGCATAGGGCACGTCCACTCATGGGCGTATAAATTGGAAAAACTAAAAATCAGCAAGACACAGGCACCGGAAAGTTTAGGGCTGCTCTGTTGACAAGAACCTCCACTTCATGACACCTTAAATATCCCAGGAAAGAGAAAAATGGATAAAGAAGTTGTGTTCCTTATGTACAATGGAATATCACTCAGACATGAAATCAATATCATAAGGCTAGTAGAAGCAAGATGAGTGGAGTTAGGTACGACGATTCTAAGTGAATTAAGTCACACAGAAAAAGACACTTATCATAAGCTATCACTTATAGAGGGAATGTAAAAACCGCTACACTTGAACTGAATTACAAAACAGAACAGAGTCACACGTTTAGAAAACACACTATAGCTGCTTAACGGGAAAGGTGAGGTGGGGTGATGCATAAAACAAGGGTTTCAAATTCGCTCAGATACCGTTCCATACACACAATATGTAATAGACAAGACCTACTCCTTGCTCAGTGAACTGGACTCAACACCCCCTATTCCCCGCACAAGAATATATGTGACTAGTAAGAATCTTAAAACCTATGTATTGATATCTGTCTGGAAGTGAGTCAAGTGGGTGTAAAGCCGCATAAACACAGCCATGAAAGGCAGCTAAACCCCATTATAAAAATAAATTACTTTTAAAAACCCGTAAAACAAAGACAGTGAAAGAGAGAGAAATTCTTACAAAATTCGTTCAGAGGCTGTGATGCAACCTGGATTGACCATATCTAGACCCACACCTGGATGAGACATAAGGGTGGACACTCTTGGGGCTGAGAGGTTGGGTGAGGTTGGGTGAGAAAACGCAGACCCTTTAAAGTAATACTGCGTGGTACCCATCCCATGGGTCCCAAATCTCCAGGTTCAAGGGCATCTTCCTACATCGAAAACATGCATGAGAAACCCAGAAGATGGTACACCGTGTGATTTTGAAAGGTTTCTAAAACGCACCTCATTTCTCATCTCCTTGTGCTCGGTTTCGCCATTCCAGCTACTTTACTAGCAATCTCCCTACTTGGAGAATCAGCACCTTATCCTCCTGTTCCCTACAGGTTGCAATTTGTCCTGAGGATGAACGGGAAGAGGGGCAACCAATGAGAGACTAGATCTAGGTGTTGGGACAGGCACAGGTCACTCTATTTTCCCAACAGGAAGAAGAATTAACCACAGGCTCAGCCTGCCGCCCAGAAGCAGAATAGGGCCTGAGGCAATCCCGCGCTTTTGCGGCCAGCTCCCAAAAAAGACATTTGAAAAATGGAGCTCAGGGAAACTGCAATTCACAAACCCGCAGAGTTATAAATGATAACTCTCATCCACAGATATATTGAGGGAAGGCAACGAAGAGGATTTGAAAGCAAGGCAGAATTGCAGGAAACAGATTTCAGGAGGTAGATACGAATCGCCTTTAAAGCACATGAAAAGCGGCAAAAGGTCGACAATGATGCCCTTGGCCAAAAAGGGCGTATGCGTTTTTTCCTGAATATATTCAGGAAAAAACACATACGCCCTTTTTGGCCAACCAAGCAACCTGGAAAGGCAAATCAGCGCTACAAAGAAGTCTCGCTTCCCATCGGTGAAAAGGGCCATGCTGCAAAAAGTGTCAAAACCAGAAATGCAGGACAGGCCATGGAGAAATGGCAGCCTTGCTACACTGATGGGCGGGATGTAAATTGCCAACAGCCACTCTGGAGAAGTGTACGTTGTGTCCTGAAACATCGAAAAAAAACAGCTTAGGGAGCATAGGGCACGTCCACTCATGGGCGTATAAATTGGAAAAACTAAAAATCAGCAAGACACAGGCACCCGAAAGTTTAGGGCTGCTCTGTTGACAAGAACCTCCACTTCATGACACCTTAAATATCCCAGGAAAGAGAAAAATGGATAAAGAAGTTGTGGTCCTTATGTACAATGGAATATCACTCAGACATGAAATCAATATCATAAGGCTAGTAGAATCAAGATGAGTGGAGTTAGGTACGACGATTCTAAGTGAAATAAGTCACACAGAAAAAGACACTTATCATAAGCTATCACTTATAGAGGGAATGTAAAAACCGCTACACTTGAACTGAATTACAAAACAGAACAGAGTCACACGTTTAGAAAACACACTATAGCTGCTTAACAGGAAAGGTGAGGTGGGGTGATGCATAAAACAAGGGTTTCAAATTGGCTCAGATACCGTTCCATACACCCAATATGTAATAGACAAGACCTACTCCTTGCTCAGTGAACTGGACTCAACACCCCCTATTCCCCGCACAAGAATATATGTGACTAGTAAGAATCTTAAAACCTATGTATTGATATCTGTCTGGAAGTGAGTCAAGTGGGTGTAAAGCCGCATAAACACAGCCATGAAAGGCAGCTAAACCCCATTATAAAAATAAATTACTTTTAAAAACCCGTAAAACAAAGACAGTGAAAGAGAGAGAAATTCTTACAAAATTCGTTCAGAGGCTGTGATGCAACCTGGATTGACCATATCTAGACCCACACCTGGATGAGACATAAGGGTGGACACTCTTGGGGCTGAGAGGTTGGGTGAGGTTGGGTGAGAAAACGCAGACCCTTTAAAGTAATACTGCGTGGTACCCATCCCATGGGTCCCAAATCTCCAGGTTCAAGGGCATCTTCCTACATCGAAAACATGCATGAGAAACCCAGAAGATGGTACACCGTGTGATTTTGAAAGGTTACTAAAACGCACCTCATTTCTCATCTCCTTGTGCTCGGTTTCGCCATTCCAGCTACTTTGCTAGCAGTCTCCCTACTTGGAGAATCAGCACCTTTAACCTCCTGTTCCCTACAGGTTGCAATTTGTCCTGAGGACGAACGGGAAGAGGGGCAACCAATGAGAGACTAGATCTAGGTGTTGGGACAGGCACAGGTCACTCTATTTTCCCAACAGGAAGAAGAATTAACCACAGGCTCAGCCTGCCGCCCAGAAGCAGAATAGGGCCTGAGGCAATCCCGCGCTTTTGCGGCCAGCTCCCAAAAAAGACATTTGAAAAATGGAGCTCAGGGAAACTGCAATTCACAAACCCGCAGAGTTATAAATGATAACTCTCATCCACAGATATATTGAGGGAAGGCAACGAAGAGGATTTGAAAGCAAGGCAGAATTGCAGGAAACAGATTTCAGGAGGTAGATACGAATCCCCTTTAAAGCACATGAAAAGCGGCAAAAGGTCGACAATGATGCCCTTGGCCAAAAAGGGCGTATGCGTTTTTTCCTGAATATATTCAGGAAAAAACACATACGCCCTTTTTGGCCAACCAAGCAACCTGGAAAGGCAAATCAGCGCTACAAAGAAGTCTCGCTTCCCATCGGTGAAAAGGGCCATGCTGCAAAAAGTGTCAAAACCAGAAATGCAGGACAGGCCATGGAGAAATGGCAGCCTTGCTACACTGATGGGCGGGATGTAAATTGCCAACAGCCACTCTGGAGAAGTGTACGTTGTGTCCTGAAACATCGAAAAAAAACAGCTTAGGGAGCATAGGGCACGTCCACTCATGGGCGTATAAATTGGAAAAACTAAAAATCAGCAAGACACAGGCACCGGAAAGTTTAGGGCTGCTCTGTTGACAAGAACCTCCACTTCATGACACCTTAAATATCCCAGGAAAGAGAAAAATGGATAAAGAAGTTGTGGTCCTTATGTACAATGGAATATCACTCAGACATGAAATCAATGTCTCATAAGGCTAGTAGAAGCAAGATGAGTGGAGTTAGGTACGACGATTCTAAGTGAAATAAGTCACACAGAAAAAGACACTTATCATAAGCTATCACTTATAGATGGAATGTAAAAACCGCTACACTTGAACTGAATTACAAAACAGAACAGAGTCACACGTTTAGAAAACACACTATGGCTGCTTAACGGGAATGGTGAGGTGGGGTGATGCATAAAACAAGGGTTTCAAATTCGCTCAGATACCGTTCCATACACCCAATATGTAATAGACAAGACCTACTCCTTGCTCAGTGAACTGGACTCAACACCCCCTATTCACCACACAAGAATATATGTGAGTAGTAAGAATCTTAAAACCTATGTATTGATATCACTCTGGAAGTGAGTCAAGTGGGTGTAAAGCCGCATAAACACAGCCATGAAAAGCAGCTAAACCCCATTATAAAAATAAATTACTTTTAAAAACCCATAAAACAAAGACAGTGAAAGAGAGAGAAATTCTTACAAAATTCGTTCAGAGGCTGTGATGCAACCTGGATTGACCATATCAAGACCCACAGCTGGATGAGACATAAGGGTGGACACTCTTGGGGCTGAGAGGTTGGGTGTGGTTGGGTGAGCAAACGCAGACCCTTTAAAGTAATACTGCGTGGTACCCATCCCATGGGTCCCAAATCTCCAGGTTCAAGGGCATCTTCCTACATCGAAAACATGCATGAGAAACCCAGAAGATGGTACACCGTGTGATTTTGAAAGGTTTCTAAAACGCACCTCATTTCTCATCTCCTTGTGCTCGGTTTCGCCATTCCAGCTACTTTACTAGCAATCTCCCTACTTGGAGAATCAGCACCTTTAACCTCCTGTTCCCTACAGGTTGCAATTTGTCCTGAGGACGAACGGGAAGAGGGGCAACCAATGAGAGACTAGATCTAGGTGTTGGGACAGGCACAGGTCACTCTATTTTCCCAACAGGAAGAAGAATTAACCACAGGCTCAGCCTGCCGCCCAGAAGCAGAATAGGGCCTGAGGCAATCCCGCGCTTTTGAGGCCAGCTCCCAAAAAAGACAGTTGAAAAATGGACCTCAGGGAAACTGCAATTCACAAACCCGCAGAGTTATAAATGATAACTCTCATCCACAGATATATTGAGGGAAGGCAACGAAGAGGATTTGAAAGCAAGGCAGAATTGCAGGAAACAGATTTCAGGAGGTAGATACGAATCGCCTTTAAAGCACATGAAAAGCGGCAAAACGTCGACAATGATGCCCTTGGCCAAAAAGGGCGTATGCGTTTTTTCCTGAATATATTCAGGAAAAAACGCATACGCCCTTTTTGGCCAACCAAGCAACCTGGAAAGGCAAATCAGCGCTACAAAGAAGTCTCGCTTCCCATCGGTGAAAAGGGCCATGCTGCAAAAAGTGTCAAAACCAGAAATGCAGGACAGGCCATGGAGAAATGGCAGCCTTGCTACACTGATGGGCGGGATGTAAATTGCCAACAACCACTCTGGAGAAGTGTACGTTGTGTCCTGAAACATCGAAAAAAAACAGCTTAGTGAGCATAGGGCACGTCCACTCATGGGCGTATAAATTGGAAAAACTAAAAATCAGCAAGACACAGGCACCGGAAAGTTTAGGGCTGCTCTGTTGACAAGAACCTCCACTTCATGACACCTTAAATATCCCAGGAAAGAGAAAAATGGATAAAGAAGTTGTGGTCCTTATGTACAATGGAATATCACTCAGACATGAAATCAATGTCATAAGGCTAGTAGAAGCAAGATGAGTGGAGTTAGGTACGACGATTCTAAGTGAAATAAGTCACACAGAAAAAGACACTTATCATAAGCTATCACTTATAGAGGGAATGTAAAAACCGCTACACTTGAACTGAATTACAAAACAGAACAGAGTCACACGTTTAGAAAACACACTATGGCTGCTTAACGGGAATGGTGAGGTGGGGTGATGCATAAAACAAGGGTTTCAAATTCGCTCAGATACCGTTCCATACACCCAATATGTAATAGACAAGACCTACTCCTTGCTCAGTGAACTGGACTCAACACCCCCTATTCCCCGCACAAGAATATATGTGACTAGTAAGAATCTTAAAACCTATGTATTGATATCTGTCTGGAAGTGAGTCAAGTGGGTGTAAAGCCGCATAAACACAACCATGAAAAGCAGCTAAACCCCATTATAAAAATAAATTACTTTTAAAAACCCGTAAAACAAAGACAGTGAAAGAGAGAGAAATTCTTACAAAATTCGTTCAGAGGCTGTGATGCAACCTGGATTGACCATATCTACACCCACTCCTGGATGAGACATAAGGGTGGACACTCTTGGGGCTGAGAGGTTGGGTGAGGTTGGGTGAGAAAACGCAGACCCTTTAAAGTAATACTGCGTGGTACCCATCCCATGGGTCCCAAATCTCCAGGTTCAAGGGCATCTTCCTACATCGAAAACATGCATGAGAAACCCAGAAGATGGTACACCGTGTGATTTTGAAAGGTTTCTAAAACGCACCTCATTTCTCATCTCCTTGTGCTCGGTTTCGCCATTCCAGCTACTTTACTAGCAATCTCCCTACTTGGAGAATCAGCACCTTTAACCTCCTGTTCCCTACAGGTTGCAATTTGTCCTGAGGACGAACGGGAAGAGGGGCAACCAATGAGAGACTAGATCTAGGTGTTGGGACAGGCACAGGTCACTCTATTTTACCAACAGGAAGAAGAATTAACCACAGGCTCAGCCTGCCGCCCAGAAGCAGAATAGGGCCTGAGGCAATCCCGCGCTTTTGCGGCCAGCTCCCAAAAAAGACATTTGAAAAATGGAGCTCAGGGAAACTGCAATTCACAAACCCGCAGAGTTATAAATGATAACTCTCATCCACAGATATATTGAGGGAAGGCAACGAAGAGGATTTGAAAGCAAGGCAGAATTGCAGGAAACAGATTTCAGGAGGTAGATACGAATCGCCTTTAAAGCACATGAAAAGCGGCAAAAGGTCGACAATGATGCCCTTGGCCAAAAAGGGCGTATGCGTTTTTTCCTGAATATATTCAGGAAAAAACACATACGCCCTTCTTGGCCAACCAAGCAACCTGGAAAGGCAAATCAGCGCTACAAAGAAGTCTCGCTTCCCATCGGTCAAAAGGGCCATGCTGCAAAAAGTGTCAAAACCAGAAATGCAGGACAGGCCATGGAGAAATGGCAGCCTTGCTACACTGATGGGCGGGATGTAAATTGCCAACAGCCACTCTGGAGAAGTGTACGTTGTGTCCTGAAACATCGAAAAAAAACAGCTTAGGGAGCATAGGGCACGTCCACTCATGGGCGTATAAATTGGAAAAACTAAAAATCAGCAAGACACAGGCACCCGAAAGTTTAGGGCTGCTCTGTTGACAAGAACCTCCACTTCATGACACCTTAAATATCCCAGGAAAGAGAAAAATGGATAAAGAAGTTGTGGTCCTTATGTACAATGGAATATCACTCAGACATGAAATCAATATCATAAGGCTAGTAGAAGCAAGATGAGTGGAGTTAGGTACGACGATTCTAAGTGAAATAAGTCACACAGAAAAAGACACTTATCATAAGCTATCACTTATAGAGGGAATGTAAAAACCACTACACTTGAACTGAATTACAAAACAGAACAGAGTCACACGTTTAGAAAACACACTATAGCTGCTTAACAGGAAAGGTGAGGTGGGGTGATGCATAAAACAAGGGTTTCAAATTGGCTCAGATACCGTTCCATACACCCAATATGTAATAGACAAGACCTACTCCTTGCTCAGTGAACTGGACTCAACACCCCCTATTCCCCGCACAAGAATATATGTGACTAGTAAGAATCTTAAAACCTATGTATTGATATCTGTCTGGAAGTGAGTCAAGTGGGTGTAAAGCCGCATAAACACAGCCATGAAAGGCAGCTAAACCCCATTATAAAAATAAATTACTTTTAAAAACCCGTAAAACAAAGACAGTGAAAGAGAGAGAAATTCTTACAAAATTCGTTCAGAGGCTGTGATGCAACCTGGATTGACCATATCTAGACCCACACCTGGATGAGACATAAGGGTGGACACTCTTGGGGCTGAGAGGTTGGGTGAGGTTGGGTGAGAAAACGCAGACCCTTTAAAGTAATACTGCGTGGTACCCATCCCATGGGTCCCAAATCTCCAGGTTCAAGGGCATCTTCCTACATCGAAAACATGCATGAGAAACCCAGAAGATGGTACACCGTGTGATTTTGAAAGGTTTCTAAAACGCACCTCATTTCTCATCTCCTTGTGCTCGGTTTCGCCATTCCAGCTACTTTACTAGCAATCTCCCTACTTGGAGAATCAGCACCTTTAACCTCCTGTTCCCTACAGGTTGCAATTTGTCCTGAGGACGAACGGGAAGAGGGGCAACCAATGAGAGACTAGATCTAGGTGTTGGGACAGGCACAGGTCACTCTATTTTCCCAACAGGAAGAAGAATTAACCACAGGCTCAGCCTGCCGCCCAGAAGCAGAATAGGGCCTGAGGCAATCGCGCGCTTTTGCGGCCAGCTCCCAAAAAAGACATTTGAAAAATGGAGCTCAGGGAAACTGCAATTCACAAACCCGCAGAGTTATAAATGATAACTCTCATCCACAGATATATTGAGGGAAGGCAACGAAGAGGATTTGAAAGCAAGGCAGAATTGCAGGAAACAGATTTCAGGAGGTAGATACGAATCGCCTTTAAAGCACATGAAAAGCGGCAAAAGGTCGACAATGATGCCCTTGGCCAAAAAGGGCGTATGCGTTTTTTCCTGAATATATTCAGGAAAAAACACATACGCCCTTTTTGGCCAACCAAGCAACCTGGAAAGGCAAATCAGCGCTACAAAGAAGTCTCGCTTCCCATCGGTGAAAAGGGCCATGCTGCAAAAAGTGTCAAAACCAGAAATGCAGGACAGGCCATGGAGAAATGGCAGCCTTGCTACACTGATGGGCGGGATGTAAATTGCCAACAGCCACTCTGGAGAAGTGTACGTTGTGTCCTGAAACATCGAAAAAAAACAGCTTAGGGAGCATAGGGCACGTCCACTCATGGGCGTATAAATTGGAAAAACTAAAAATCAGCAAGACAAAGGCACCGGAAAGTTTAGGGCTGCTCTGTTGACAAGAACCTCCACTTCATGACACCTTAAATATCCCAGGAAAGAGAAAAATGGATAAACAAGTTGTGGTCCTTATGTACAATGGAATATCACTCAGACATGAAATCAATGTCATAAGGCTAGTAGAAGCAAGATGAGTGGAGTTAGGTACGACGATTCTAAGTGAAATAAGTCACACAGAAAAAGACACTTATCATAAGCTATCACTTATAGAGGGAATGTAAAAACCGCTACACTTGAACTGAATTACAAAACAGAACAGAGTCACACGTTTAGAAAACACACTATGGCTGCTTAACGGGAATGGTGAGGTGGGGTGATGCATAAAACAAGGGTTTCAAATTCGCTCAGATACCGTTCCATACACCCAATATGTAATAGACAAGACCTACTCCTTGCTCAGTGAACTGGACTCAACACCTCCTATTCCCCGCACAAGAATATATGTGACTAGTAAGAATCTTAAAACCTATGTATTGATATCTGTCTGGAAGTGAGTCAAGTGGGTGTAAAGCCGCATAAACACAACCATGAAAAGCAGCTAAACCCCATTATAAAAATAAATTACTTTTAAAAACCCGTAAAACAAAGACAGTGAAAGAGAGAGAAATTCTTACAAAATTCGTTCAGAGGCTGTGATGCAACCTGGATTGACCATATCTACACCCACTCCTGGATGAGACATAAGGGTGGACACTCTTGGGGCTGAGAGGTTGGGTGAGGTTGGGTGAGAAAACGCAGACCCTTTAAAGTAATACTGCGTGGTACCCATCCCATGGGTCCCAAATCTCCAGGTTCAAGGGCATCTTCCTACATCGAAAACATGCATGAGAAACCCAGAAGATGGTACACCGTGTGATTTTGAAAGGTTTCTAAAACGCACCTCATTTCTCATCTCCTTGTGCTCGGTTTCGCCATTCCAGCTACTTTACTAGCAATCTCCCTACTTGGAGAATCAGCACCTTTAACCTCCTGTTCCCTACAGGTTGCAATTTGTCCTGAGGACGAACGGGAAGAGGGGCAACCAATGAGAGACTAGATCTAGGTGTTGGGACAGGCACAGGTCACTCTATTTTCCCAACAGGAAGAAGAATTAACCACAGGCTCAGCCTGCCGCCCAGAAGCAGAATAGGGCCTGAGGCAATCCCGCGCTTTTGAGGCCAGCTCCCAAAAAAGACAGTTGAAAAATGGACCTCAGGGAAACTGCAATTCACAAACCCGCAGAGTTATAAATGATAACTCTCATCCACAGATATATTGAGGGAAGGCAACGAAGAGGATTTGAAAGCAAGGCAGAATTGCAGGAAACAGATTTCAGGAGGTAGATACGAATCGCCTTTAAAGCACATGAAAAGCGGCAAAACGTCGACAATGATGCCCTTGGCCAAAAAGGGCGTATGCGTTTTTTCCTGAATATATTCAGGAAAAAACGCATACGCCCTTTTTGGCCAACCAAGCAACCTGGAAAGGCAAATCAGCGCTACAAAGAAGTCTCGCTTCCCATCGGTGAAAAGGGCCATGCTGCAAAAAGTGTCAAAACCAGAAATGCAGGACAGGCCATGGAGAAATGGCAGCCTTGCTACACTGATGGGCGGGATGTAAATTGCCAACAACCACTCTGGAGAAGTGTACGTTGTGTCCTGAAACATCGAAAAAAAACAGCTTAGGGAGCATAGGGCACGTCCACTCATGGGCGTATAAATTGGAAAAACTAAAAATCAGCAAGACACAGGCACCGGAAAGTTTAGGGCTGCTCTGTTGACAAGAACCTCCACTTCATGACACCTTAAATATCCCAGGAAAGAGAAAAATGGATAAAGAAGTTGTGGTCCTTATGTACAATGGAATATCACTCAGACATGAAATCAATGTCATAAGGCTAGTAGAAGCAAGATGAGTGGAGTTAGGTACGACGATTCTAAGTGAAATAAGTCACACAGAAAAAGACACTTATCATAAGCTATCACTTATAGAGGGAATGTAAAAACCGCTACACTTGAACTGAATTACAAAACAGAACAGAGTCACACGTTTAGAAAACACACTATGGCTGCTTAACGGGAATGGTGAGGTGGGGTGATGCATAAAACAAGGGTTTCAAATTCGCTCAGATACCGTTCCATACACCCAATATGTAATAGACAAGACCTACTCCTTGCTCAGTGAACTGGACTCAACACCCCCTATTCCCCGCACAAGAATATATGTGACTAGTAAGAATCTTAAAACCTATGTATTGATATCTGTCTGGAAGTGAGTCAAGTGGGTGTAAAGCCGCATAAACACAACCATGAAAAGCAGCTAAACCCCATTATAAAAATAAATTACTTTTAAAAACCCGTAAAACAAAGACAGTGAAAGAGAGAGAAATTCTTACAAAATTCGTTCAGAGGCTGTGATGCAACCTGGATTGACCATATCTACACCCACTCCTGGATGAGACATAAGGGTGGACACTCTTGGGGCTGAGAGGTTGGGTGAGGTTGGGTGAGAAAACGCAGACCCTTTAAAGTAATACTGCGTGGTACCCATCCCATGGGTCCCAAATCTCCAGGTTCAAGGGCATCTTCCTACATCGAAAACATGCATGAGAAACCCAGAAGATGGTACACCGTGTGATTTTGAAAGGTTTCTAAAACGCACCTCATTTCTCATCTCCTTGTGCTCAGTTTCGCCATTCCAGCTACTTTACTAGCAATCTCCCTACTTGGAGAATCAGCACCTTTAACCTCCTGTTCCCTACAGGTTGCAATTTGTCCTGAGGACGAACGGGAAGAGGGGCAACCAATGAGAGACTAGATCTAGGTGTTGGGACAGGCACAGGTCACTCTATTTTCCCAAAAGGAAGAAGAATTAACCACAGGCTCAGCCTGCCGCCCAGAAGCAGAATAGGGCCTGAGGCAATCCCGTGCTTTTGCGGCCAGCTCCCAAAAAAGACAGTTGAAAAATGGAGCTCAGGGAAACTGCAATTCACAAACCCGCAGAGTTATAAATGATAACTCTCATCCACAGATATATTGAGGGAAGGCAACGAAGAGGATTTGAAAGCAAGGCAGAATTGCAGGAAACAGATTTCAGGAGGTAGATACGAATCGCCTTTAAAGCACATGAAAAGCGGCAAAAGGTCGACAATGATGCCCTTGGCCAAAAAGGGCGTATGCGTTTTTTCCTGAATATATTCAGGAAAAAACACATACGCCCTTCTTGGCCAACCAAGCAACCTGGAAAGGCAAATCAGCGCTACAAAGAAGTCTCGCTTCCCATCGGTCAAAAGGGCCATGCTGCAAAAAGTGTCAAAACCAGAAATGCAGGACAGGCCATGGAGAAATGGCAGCCTTGCTACACTGATGGGCGGGATGTAAATTGCCAACAGCCACTCTGGAGAAGTGTACGTTGTGTCCTGAAACATCGAAAAAAAACAGCTTAGGGAGCATAGGGCACGTCCACTCATGGGCGTATAAATTGGAAAAACTAAAAATCAGCAAGACACAGGCACCCGAAAGTTTAGGGCTGCTCTGTTGACAAGAACCTCCACTTCATGACACCTTAAATATCCCAGGAAAGAGAAAAATGGATAAAGAAGTTGTGGTCCTTATGTACAATGGAATATCACTCAGACATGAAATCAATATCATAAGGCTAGTAGAAGCAAGATGAGTGGAGTTAGGTACGACGATTCTAAGTGAAATAAGTCACACAGAAAAAGACACTTATCATAAGCTATCACTTATAGAGGGAATGTAAAAACCGCTACACTTGAACTGAATTACAAAACAGAACAGAGTCACACGTTTAGAAAACACACTATAGCTGCTTAACAGGAAAGGTGAGGTGGGGTGATGCATAAAACAAGGGTTTCAAATTGGCTCAGATACCGTTCCATACACCCAATATGTAATAGACAAGACCTACTCCTTGCTCAGTGAACTGGACTCAACACCCCCTATTCCCCGCACAAGAATATATGTGACTAGTAAGAATCTTAAAACCTATGTATTGATATCTGTCTGGAAGTGAGTCAAGTGGGTGTAAAGCCGCATAAACACAGCCATGAAAGGCAGCTAAACCCCATTATAAAAATAAATTACTTTTAAAAACCCGTAAAACAAAGACAGTGAAAGAGAGAGAAATTCTTACAAAATTCGTTCAGAGGCTGTGATGCAACCTGGATTGACCATATCTAGACCCACACCTGGATGAGACATAAGGGTGGACACTCTTGGGGCTGAGAGGTTGGGTGAGGTTGGGTGAGAAAACGCAGACCCTTTAAAGTAATACTGCGTGGTACCCATCCCATGGGTCCCAAATCTCCAGGTTCAAGGGCATCTTCCTACATCGAAAACATGCATGAGAAACCCAGAAGATGGTACACCGTGTGATTTTGAAAGGTTTCTAAAACGCACCTCATTTCTCATCTCCTTGTGCTCGGTTTCGCCATTCCAGCTACTTTACTAGCAATCTCCCTACTTGGAGAATCAGCACCTTTAACCTCCTGTTCCCTACAGGTTGCAATTTGTCCTGAGGACGAACGGGAAGAGGGGCAACCAATGAGAGACTAGATCTAGGTGTTGGGACAGGCACAGGTCACTCTATTTTCCCAACAGGAAGAAGAATTAACCACAGGCTCAGCCTGCCGCCCAGAAGCAGAATAGGGCCTGAGGCAATCGCGCGCTTTTGCGGCCAGCTCCCAAAAAAGACATTTGAAAAATGGAGCTCAGGGAAACTGCAATTCACAAACCCGCAGAGTTATAAATGATAACTCTCATCCACAGATATATTGAGGGAAGGCAACGAAGAGGATTTGAAAGCAAGGCAGAATTGCAGGAAACAGATTTCAGGAGGTAGATACGAATCGCCTTTAAAGCACATGAAAAGCGGCAAAAGGTCGACAATGATGCCCTTGGCCAAAAAGGGCGTATGCGTTTTTTCCTGAATATATTCAGGAAAAAACGCATACGCCCTTTTTGGCCAACCAAGCAACCTGGAAAGGCAAATCAGCGCTACAAAGAAGTCTCGCTTCCCATCGGTCAAAAGGGCCATGCTGCAAAAAGTGTCAAAACCAGAAATGCAGGACAGGCCATGGAGAAATGGCAGCCTTGCTACACTGATGGGCGGGATGTAAATTGCCAACAGCCACTCTGGAGAAGTGTACGTTGTGTCCTGAAACATCGAAAAAAAACAGCTTAGGGAGCATAGGGCACGTCCACTCATGGGCGTATAAATTGGAAAAACTAAAAATCAGCAAGACAAAGGCACCGGAAAGTTTAGGGCTGCTCTGTTGACAAGAACCTCCACTTCATGACACCTTAAATATCCCAGGAAAGAGAAAAATGGATAAAGAAGTTGTGGTCCTTATGTACAATGGAATATCACTCAGACATGAAATCAATGTCATAAGGCTAGTAGAAGCAAGATGAGTGGAGTTAGGTACGACGATTCTAAGTGAAATAAGTCACACAGAAAAAGACACTTATCATAAGCTATCACTTATAGATGGAATGTAAAAACCGCTACACTTGAACTGAATTACAAAACAGAAAAGAGTCACACGTTTAGAAAACACACTATGGCTGCTTAACGGGAATGGTGAGGTGGGGTGATGCATAAAACAAGGGTTTCAAATTCGCTCAGATACCGTTCCATACACCCAATATGTAATAGACAAGACCTACTCCTTGCTCAGTGAACTGGACTCAACACCCCCTATTCACCACACAAGAATATATGTGACTAGTAAGAATCTTAAAACCTATGTATTGATATCTCTCTGGAAGTGAGTCAAGTGGGTGTAAAGCCGCATAAACACAGCCATGAAAAGCAGCTAAACCCCATTATAAAAATAAATTACTTTTAAAAACCCATAAAACAAAGACAGTGAAAGAGAGAGAAATTCTTACAAAATTCGTTCAGAGGCTGTGATGCAACCTGGATTGACCATATCAAGACCCACAGCTGGATGAGACATAAGGGTGGACACTCTTGGGGCTGAGAGGTTGGGTGTGGTTGGGTGAGCAAACGCAGACCCTTTAAAGTAATACTGCGTGGTACCCATCCCATGGGTCCCAAATCTCCAGGTTCAAGGGCATCTTCCTACATCGAAAACATGCATGAGAAACCCAGAAGATGGTACACCGTGTGATTTTGAAAGGTTTCTAAAACGCACCTCATTTCTCATCTCCTTGTGCTCGGTTTCGCCATTCCAGCTACTTTACTAGCAATCTCCCTACTTGGAGAATCAGCACCTTTAACCTCCTGTTCCCTACAGGTTGCAATTTGTCCTGAGGACGAACCGGAAGAGGGGCAACCAATGAGAGACTAGATCTAGGTGTTGGGACAGGCACAGGTCACTCTATTTTCCCAACAGGAAGAAGAATTAACCACAGGCTCAGCCTGCCGCCCAGAAGCAGAATAGGGCCTGAGGCAATCCCGCGCTTTTGAGGCCAGCTCCCAAAAAAGACAGTTGAAAAATGGACCTCAGGGAAACTGCAATTCACAAACCCGCAGAGTTATAAATGATAACTCTCATCCACAGATATATTGAGGGAAGGCAACGAAGAGGATTTGAAAGCAAGGCAGAATTGCAGGAAACAGATTTCAGGAGGTAGATACGAATCGCCTTTAAAGCACATGAAAAGCGGCAAAACGTCGACAATGATGCCCTTGGCCAAAAAGGGCGTATGCGTTTTTTCCTGAATATATTCAGGAAAAAACGCATACGCCCTTTTTGGCCAACCAAGCAACCTGGAAAGGCAAATCAGCGCTACAAAGAAGTCTCGCTTCCCATCGGTGAAAAGGGCCATGCTGCAAAAAGTGTCAAAACCAGAAATGCAGGACAGGCCATGGAGAAATGGCAGCCTTGCTACACTGATGGGCGGGATGTAAATTGCCAACAACCACTCTGGAGAAGTGTACGTTGTGTCCTGAAACATCGAAAAAAAACAGCTTAGGGAGCATAGGGCACGTCCACTCATGGGCGTATAAATTGGAAAAACTAAAAATCAGCAAGACACAGGCACCGGAAAGTTTAGGGCTGCTCTGTTGACAAGAACCTCCACTTCATGACACCTTAAATATCCCAGGAAAGAGAAAAATGGATAAAGAAGTTGTGGTCCTTATGTACAATGGAATATCACTCAGACATGAAATCAATATCATAAGGCTAGTAGAAGCAAGATGAGTGGAGTTAGGTACGACGATTCTAAGTGAAATAAGTCACACAGAAAAAGACACTTATCATAAGCTATCACTTATAGAGGGAATGTAAAAACCGCTACACTTGAACTGAATTACAAAACAGAACAGAGTCACACGTTTAGAAAACACACTATAGCTGCTTAACAGGAAAGGTGAGGTGGGGTGATGCATAAAACAAGGGTTTCAAATTGGCTCAGATACCGTTCCATACACCCAATATGTAATAGACAAGACCTACTCCTTGCTCAGTGAACTGGACTCAACACCCCCTATTCCCCGCACAAGAATATATGTGACTAGTAAGAGTCTTAAAACCTATGTATTGATATCTGTCTGGAAGTGAGTCAAGTGGGTGTAAAGCCGCATAAACACAGCCATGAAAGGCAGCTAAACCCCATTATAAAAATAAATTACTTTTAAAAACCCGTAAAACAAAGACAGTGAAAGAGAGAGAAATTCTTACAAAATTCGTTCAGAGGCTGTGATGCAACCTGGATTGACCATATCTAGACCCACACCTGGATGAGACATAAGGGTGGACACTCTTGGGGCTGAGAGGTTGGGTGAGGTTGGGTGAGAAAACGCAGACCCTTTAAAGTAATACTGCGTGGTACCCATCCCATGGGTCCCAAATCTCCAGGTTCAAGGGCATCTTCCTACATCGAAAACATGCA
Organism: Eschrichtius robustus; assembly: GCF_028021215.1. Classification (NCBI taxonomy): domain Eukaryota; kingdom Metazoa; phylum Chordata; class Mammalia; order Artiodactyla; family Eschrichtiidae; genus Eschrichtius; species Eschrichtius robustus. Next base: position 3,346,269 of record NW_027175315.1, read on the forward strand.
TGAGAAACCCAGAAGATGGTACACCGTGTGATTTTGAAAGGTTTCTAAAACGCACCTCATTTCTCATCTCCTTGTGCTCGGTTTCGCCATTCCAGCTACTTTACTAGCAATCTCCCTACTTGGAGAATCAGCACCTTTAACCTCCTGTTCCCTACAGGTTGCAATTTGTCCTGAGGACGAACGGGAAGAGGGGCAACCAATGAGAGACTAGATCTAGGTGTTGGGACAGGCACAGGTCACTCTATTTTCCCAACAGGAAGAAGAATTAACCACAGGCTCAGCCTGCCGCCCAGAAGCAGAATAGGGCCTGAGGCAATCGCGCGCTTTTGCGGCCAGCTCCCAAAAAAGACATTTGAAAAATGGAGCTCAGGGAAACTGCAATTCACAAACCCGCAGAGTTATAAATGATAACTCTCATCCACAGATATATTGAGGGAAGGCAACGAAGAGGATTTGAAAGCAAGGCAGAATTGCAGGAAACAGATTTCAGGAGGTAGATACGAATCGCCTTTAAAGCACATGAAAAGCGGCAAAAGGTCGACAATGATGCCCTTGGCCAAAAAGGGCGTATGCGTTTTTTCCTGAATATATTCAGGAAAAAACGCATACGCCCTTTTTGGCCAACCAAGCAACCTGGAAAGGCAAATCAGCGCTACAAAGAAGTCTCGCTTCCCATCGGTCAAAAGGGCCATGCTGCAAAAAGTGTCAAAACCAGAAATGCAGGACAGGCCATGGAGAAATGGCAGCCTTGCTACACTGATGGGCGGGATGTAAATTGCCAACAGCCACTCTGGAGAAGTGTACGTTGTGTCCTGAAACATCGAAAAAAAACAGCTTAGGGAGCATAGGGCACGTCCACTCATGGGCGTATAAATTGGAAAAACTAAAAATCAGCAAGACAAAGGCACCGGAAAGTTTAGGGCTGCTCTGTTGACAAGAACCTCCACTTCATGACACCTTAAATATCCCAGGAAAGAGAAAAATGGATAAAGAAGTTGTGGTCCTTATGTACAATGGAATATCACTCAGACATGAAATCAATGTCATAAGGCTAGTAGAAGCAAGATGAGTGGAGTTAGGTACGACGATTCTAAGTGAAATAAGTCACACAGAAAAAGACACTTATCATAAGCTATCACTTATAGATGGAATGTAAAAACCGCTACACTTGAACTGAATTACAAAACAGAAAAGAGTCACACGTTTAGAAAACACACTATGGCTGCTTAACGGGAATGGTGAGGTGGGGTGATGCATAAAACAAGGGTTTCAAATTCGCTCAGATACCGTTCCATACACCCAATATGTAATAGACAAGACCTACTCCTTGCTCAGTGAACTGGACTCAACACCCCCTATTCACCACACAAGAATATATGTGACTAGTAAGAATCTTAAAACCTATGTATTGATATCTCTCTGGAAGTGAGTCAAGTGGGTGTAAAGCCGCATAAACACAGCCATGAAAAGCAGCTAAACCCCATTATAAAAATAAATTACTTTTAAAAACCCATAAAACAAAGACAGTGAAAGAGAGAGAAATTCTTACAAAATTCGTTCAGAGGCTGTGATGCAACCTGGATTGACCATATCAAGACCCACAGCTGGATGAGACATAAGGGTGGACACTCTTGGGGCTGAGAGGTTGGGTGTGGTTGGGTGAGCAAACGCAGACCCTTTAAAGTAATACTGCGTGGTACCCATCCCATGGGTCCCAAATCTCCAGGTTCAAGGGCATCTTCCTACATCGAAAACATGCATGAGAAACCCAGAAGATGGTACACCGTGTGATTTTGAAAGGTTTCTAAAACGCACCTCATTTCTCATCTCCTTGTGCTCGGTTTCGCCATTCCAGCTACTTTACTAGCAATCTCCCTACTTGGAGAATCAGCACCTTTAACCTCCTGTTCCCTACAGGTTGCAATTTGTCCTGAGGACGAACCGGAAGAGGGGCAACCAATGAGAGACTAGATCTAGGTGTTGGGACAGGCACAGGTCACTCTATTTTCCCAACAGGAAGAAGAATTAACCACAGGCTCAGCCTGCCGCCCAGAAGCAGAATAGGGCCTGAGGCAATCCCGCGCTTTTGAGGCCAGCTCCCAAAAAAGACAGTTGAAAAATGGACCTCAGGGAAACTGCAATTCACAAACCCGCAGAGTTATAAATGATAACTCTCATCCACAGATATATTGAGGGAAGGCAACGAAGAGGATTTGAAAGCAAGGCAGAATTGCAGGAAACAGATTTCAGGAGGTAGATACGAATCGCCTTTAAAGCACATGAAAAGCGGCAAAACGTCGACAATGATGCCCTTGGCCAAAAAGGGCGTATGCGTTTTTTCCTGAATATATTCAGGAAAAAACGCATACGCCCTTTTTGGCCAACCAAGCAACCTGGAAAGGCAAATCAGCGCTACAAAGAAGTCTCGCTTCCCATCGGTGAAAAGGGCCATGCTGCAAAAAGTGTCAAAACCAGAAATGCAGGACAGGCCATGGAGAAATGGCAGCCTTGCTACACTGATGGGCGGGATGTAAATTGCCAACAACCACTCTGGAGAAGTGTACGTTGTGTCCTGAAACATCGAAAAAAAACAGCTTAGGGAGCATAGGGCACGTCCACTCATGGGCGTATAAATTGGAAAAACTAAAAATCAGCAAGACACAGGCACCGGAAAGTTTAGGGCTGCTCTGTTGACAAGAACCTCCACTTCATGACACCTTAAATATCCCAGGAAAGAGAAAAATGGATAAAGAAGTTGTGGTCCTTATGTACAATGGAATATCACTCAGACATGAAATCAATATCATAAGGCTAGTAGAAGCAAGATGAGTGGAGTTAGGTACGACGATTCTAAGTGAAATAAGTCACACAGAAAAAGACACTTATCATAAGCTATCACTTATAGAGGGAATGTAAAAACCGCTACACTTGAACTGAATTACAAAACAGAACAGAGTCACACGTTTAGAAAACACACTATAGCTGCTTAACAGGAAAGGTGAGGTGGGGTGATGCATAAAACAAGGGTTTCAAATTGGCTCAGATACCGTTCCATACACCCAATATGTAATAGACAAGACCTACTCCTTGCTCAGTGAACTGGACTCAACACCCCCTATTCCCCGCACAAGAATATATGTGACTAGTAAGAATCTTAAAACCTATGTATTGATATCTGTCTGGAAGTGAGTCAAGTGGGTGTAAAGCCGCATAAACACAACCATGAAAAGCAGCTAAACCCCATTATAAAAATAAATTACTTTTAAAAACCCGTAAAACAAAGACAGTGAAAGAGAGAGAAATTCTTACAAAATTCGTTCAGAGGCTGTGATGCAACCTGGATTGACCATATCTACACCCACACCTGGATGAGACATAAGGGTGGACACTCTTGGGGCTGAGAGGTTGGGTGAGGTTGGGTGAGAAAACGCAGACCCTTTAAAGTAATACTGCGTGGTACCCATCCCATGGGTCCCAAATCTCCAGGTTCAAGGGCATCTTCCTACATCGAAAACATGCATGAGAAACCCAGAATATGGTACACCGTGTGATTTTGAAAGGTTTCTAAAACGCACCTCATTTCTCATCTCCTTGTGCTCGGTTTCGCCATTCCAGCTACTTTACTAGCAATCTCCCTACTTGGAGAATCAGCACCTTTAACCTCCTGTTCCCTACAGGTTGCAATTTGTCCTGAGGACGAACGGGAAGAGGGGTAACCAATGAGAGACTAGATCTAGGTGTTGGGACAGGCACAGGTCACTCTATTTTCCCAACAGGAAGAAGAATTAACCACAGCCTCAGCCTGCCGCCCAGAAGCAGAATAGGGCCTGAGGCAATCCCGCGCTTTTGCGGCCAGCTCCCAAAAAAGACATTTGAAAAATGGAGCTCAGGGAAACTGCAATTCACAAACCCGCAGAGTTATAAATGATAACTCTCATCCACAGATATATTGAGGGAAGGCAACGAAGAGGATTTGAAAGCAAGGCAGAATTGCAGGAAACAGATTTCAGGAGGTAGATACGAATCGCCTTTAAAGCACATGAAAAGCGGTAAAAGGTCGACAATGATGCCCTTGGCCAAAAAGGGCGTATGCGTTTTTTCCTGAATATATTCAGGAAAAAACACATACGCCCTTTTTGGCCAACCAAGCAACCTGGAAAGGCAAATCAGCGCTACAAAGAAGTCTCGCTTCCCATCGGTGAAAAGGGCCATGCTGCAAAAAGTGTCAAAACCAGAAATGCAGGACAGGCCATGGAGAAATGGCAGCCTTGCTACACTGATGGGCGGGATGTAAATTGCCAACAGCCACTCTGGAGAAGTGTACGTTGTGTCCTGAAACATCGAAAAAAAACAGCTTAGGGAGCATAGGGCACGTCCACTCATGGGCGTATAAATTGGAAAAACTAAAAATCAGCAAGACACAGGCACCGGAAAGTTTAGGGCTGCTCTGTTGACAAGAACCTCCACTTCATGACACCTTAAATATCCCAGGAAAGAGAAAAATGGATAAAGAAGTTGTGGTCCTTATGTACAATGGAATATCACTCAGACATGAAATCAATGTCATAAGGCTAGTAGAAGCAAGATGAGTGGAGTTAGGTACGACGATTCTAAGTGAAATAAGTCACACAGAAAAAGACACTTATTATAAGCTATCACTTATAGAGGGAATGTAAAAACCGCTACACTTGAACTGAATTACAAAACAGAACAGAGTCACACGTTTAGAAAACACACTATGGCTGCTTAACGGGAATGGTGAGGTGGGGTGATGCATAAAACAAGGGTTTCAAATTCGCTCAGATACCGTTCCATACACCCAATATGTAATAGACAAGACCTACTCCTTGCTCAGTGAACTGGACTCAACACCCCCTATTCACCACACAAGAATATATGTGACTAGTAAGAATCTTAAAACCTATGTATTGATATCTGTCTGGAAGTGAGTCAAGTGGGTGTAAAGCCGCATAAACACAGCCATGAAAAGCAGCTAAACCCCATTATAAAAATAAATTACTTTTAAAAACCCGTAAAACAAAGACAGTGAAAGAGAGAGAAATTCTTACAAAATTCGTTCAGAGGCTGTGATGCAACCTGGATTGACCATATCAAGACCCACAGCTGGATGAGACATAAGGGTGGACACTCTTGGGGCTGAGAGGTTGGGTGTGGTTGGGTGAGCAAACGCAGACCCTTTAAAGTAATACTGCGTGGTACCCATCCCATGGGTCCCAAATCTCCATGTTCAAGGGCATCTTCCTACATCGAAAACATGCATGAGAAACCCAGAAGATGGTACACCGTGTGATTTTGAAAGGTTTCTAAAACGCACCTCATTTCTCATCTCCTTGTGCTCGGTTTTGCCATTCCAGCTACTTTACTAGCAATCTCCCTACTTGGAGAATCAGCACCTTTAACCTCCTGTTCCCTACAGGTTGCAATTTGTCCTGAGGACGAACGGGAAGAGGGGCAACCAATGAGAGACTAGATCTAGGTGTTGGGACAGGCACAGGTCACTCTATTTTCCCAACAGGAAGAAGAATTAACCACAGGCTCAGCCTGCCGCCCAGAAGCAGAATAGGGCCTGAGGCAATCCCGCGCTTTTGCGGCCAGCTCCCAAAAAAGACATTTGAAAAATGGAGCTCAGGGAAACTGCAATTCACAAACCCGCAGAATTATAAATGATAACTCTCATCCACAGATATATTGAGGGAAGGCAACGAAGAGGATTTGAAAGCAAGGCAGAATTGCAGGAAACAGATTTCAGGAGGTAGATACGAATCGCCTTTAAAGCACATGAAAAGCGGCAAAAGGTCGACAATGATGCCCTTGGCCAAAAAGGGCGTATGCGTTTTTTCCTGAATATATTCAGGAAAAAACACATACGCCCTTCTTGGCCAACCAAGCAACCTGGAAAGGCAAATCAGCGCTACAAAGAAGTCTCGCTTCCCATCGGTGAAAAGGGCCATGCTGCAAAAAGTGTCAAAACCAGAAATGCAGGACAGGCCATGGAGAAATGGCAGCCTTGCTACACTGATGGGCGGGATGTAAATTGCCAACAGCCACTCTGGAGAAGTGTACGTTGTGTCCTGAAACATCGAAAAAAAACAGCTTAGGGAGCATAGGGCACGTCCACTCATGGGCGTATAAATTGGAAAAACTAAAAATCAGCAAGACACAGGCACCCGAAAGTTTAGGGCTGCTCTGTTGACAAGAACCTCCACTTCATGACACCTTAAATATCCCAGGAAAGAGAAAAATGGATAAAGAAGTTGTGGTCCTTATGTACAATGGAATATCACTCAGACATGAAATCAATATCATAAGGCTAGTAGAAGCAAGATGAGTGGAGTTAGGTACGATGATTCTAAGTGAAATAAGTCACACAGAAAAAGACACTTATCATAAGCTATCACTTATAGAGGGAATGTAAAAACCGCTACACTTGAACTGAATTACAAAACAGAACAGAGTCACACGTTTAGAAAACACACTATAGCTGCTTAACAGGAAAGGTGAGGTGGGGTGATGCATAAAACAAGGGTTTCAAATTGGCTCAGATACCGTTCCATACACCCAATATGTAATAGACAAGACCTACTCCTTGCTCAGTGAACTGGACTCAACACCCCCTATTCCCCGCACAAGAATATATGTGACTAGTAAGAATCTTAAAACCTATGTATTGATATCTGTCTGGAAGTGAGTCAAGTGGGTGTAAAGCCGCATAAACACAGCCATGAAAGGCAGCTAAACCCCATTATAAAAATAAATTACTTTTAAAAACCCGTAAAACAAAGACAGTGAAAGAGAGAGAAATTCTTACAAAATTCGTTCAGAGGCTGTGATGCAACCTGGATTGACCATATCTACACCCACACCTGGATGAGACATAAGGGTGGACACTCTTGGGGCTGAGAGGTTGGGTGAGGTTGGGTGAGAAAACGCAGACCCTTTAAAGTAATACTGCGTGGTACCCATCCCATGGGTCCCAAATCTCCAGGTTCAAGGGCATCTTCCTACATCGAAAACATGCATGAGAAACCCAGAATATGGTACACCGTGTGATTTTGAAAGGTTTCTAAAACGCACCTCATTTCTCATCTCCTTGTGCTCGGTTTCGCCATTCCAGCTACTTTACTAGCAATCTCCCTACTTGGAGAATCAGCACCTTTAACCTCCTGTTCCCTACAGGTTGCAATTTGTCCTGAGGACGAACGGGAAGAGGGGCAACCAATGAGAGACTAGATCTAGGTGTTGGGACAGGCACAGGTCACTCTATTTTCCCAACAGGAAGAAGAATTAACCACAGCCTCAGCCTGCCGCCCAGAAGCAGAATAGGGCCTGAGGCAATCCCGCGCTTTTGCGGCCAGCTCCCAAAAAAGACATTTGAAAAATGGAGCTCAGGGAAACTGCAATTCACAAACCCGCAGAGTTATAAATGATAACTCTCATCCACAGATATATTGAGGGAAGGCAACGAAGAGGATTTGAAAGCAAGGCAGAATTGCAGGAAACAGATTTCAGGAGGTAGATACGAATCGCCTTTAAAGCACATGAAAAGCGGTAAAAGGTCGACAATGATGCCCTTGGCCAAAAAGGGCGTATGCGTTTTTTCCTGAATATATTCAGGAAAAAACACATACGCCCTTTTTGGCCAACCAAGCAACCTGGAAAGGCAAATCAGCGCTACAAAGAAGTCTCGCTTCCCATCGGTGAAAAGGGCCATGCTGCAAAAAGTGTCAAAACCAGAAATGCAGGACAGGCCATGGAGAAATGGCAGCCTTGCTACACTGATGGGCGGGATGTAAATTGCCAACAGCCACTCTGGAGAAGTGTACGTTGTGTCCTGAAACATCGAAAAAAAACAGCTTAGGGAGCATAGGGCACGTCCACTCATGGGCGTATAAATTGGAAAAACTAAAAATCAGCAAGACACAGGCACCGGAAAGTTTAGGGCTGCTCTGTTGACAAGAACCTCCACTTCATGACACCTTAAATATCCCAGGAAAGAGAAAAATGGATAAAGAAGTTGTGGTCCTTATGTACAATGGAATATCACTCAGACATGAAATCAATGTCATAAGGCTAGTAGAAGCAAGATGAGTGGAGTTAGGTACGACGATTCTAAGTGAAATAAGTCACACAGAAAAAGACACTTATCAGAAGCTATCACTTATAGATGGAATGTAAAAACCGCTACACTTGAACTGAATTACAAAACAGAACAGAGTCACACGTTTAGAAAACACACTATGGCTGCTTAACGGGAATGGTGAGGTGGGGTGATGCATAAAACAAGGGTTTCAAATTCGCTCAGATACCGTTCCATACACCCAATATGTAATAGACAAGACCTACTCCTTGCTCAGTGAACTGGACTCAACACCCCCTATTCACCACACAAGAATATATGTGACTAGTAAGAATCTTAAATCCTATGTATTGATATCTCTCTGGAAGTGAGTCAAGTGGGTGTAAAGCCGCATAAACACAGCCATGAAAAGCAGCTAAACCCCATTATAAAAATAAATTACTTTTAAAAACCCATAAAACAAAGACAGTGAAAGAGAGAGAAATTCTTACAAAATTCGTTCAGAGGCTGTGATGCAACCTGGATTGACCATATCAAGACCCACAGCTGGATGAGGCAAAAGGGTGGACACTCTTGGGGCTGAGAGGTTGGGTGTGGTTGGGTGAGCAAACGCAGACCCTTTAAAGTAATACTGCGTGGTACCCATCCCATGGGTCCCAAATCTCCAGGTTCAAGGGCATCTTCCTACATCGAAAACATGCATGAGAAACCCAGAAGATGGTACACCGTGTGATTTTGAAAGGTTTCTAAAACGCACCTCATTTCTCATCTCCTTGTGCTCGGTTTCGCCATTCCAGCTACTTTACTAGCAATCTCCCTACTTGGAGAATCAGCACCTTTAACCTCCTGTTCCCTACAGGCTGCAATTTGTCCTGAGGACGAACCGGAAGAGGGGCAACCAATGAGAGACTAGATCTAGGTGTTGGGACAGGCACAGGTCACTCTATTTTCCCAACAGGAAGAAGAATTAACCACAGGCTCAGCCTGCTGCCCAGAAGCAGAATAGGGCCTGAGGCAATCCCGCGCTTTTGAGGCCAGCTCCCAAAAAAGACAGTTGAAAAATGGACCTCAGGGAAACTGCAATTCACAAACCCGCAGAGTTATAAATGATAACTCTCATCCACAGATATATTGAGGGAAGGCAACGAAGAGGATTTGAAAGCAAGGCAGAATTGCAGGAAACAGATTTCAGGAGGTAGATACGAATCGCCTTTAAAGCACATGAAAAGCGGCAAAACGTCGACAATGATGCCCTTGGCCAAAAAGGGCGTATGCGTTTTTTCCTGAATATATTCAGGAAAAAACGCATACGCCCTTTTTGGCCAACCAAGCAACCCGGAAAGGCAAATCAGCGCTACAAAGAAGTCTCGCTTCCCATCGGTGAAAAGGGCCATGCTGCAAAAAGTGTCAAAACCAGAAATGCAGGACAGGCCATGGAGAAATGGCAGCCTTGCTACACTGATGGGCGGGATGTAAATTGCCAACAACCACTCTGGAGAAGTGTACGTTGTGTCCTGAAACATCGAAAAAAAACAGCTTAGGGAGCATAGGGCACGTCCACTCATGGGCGTATAAATTGGAAAAACTAAAAATCAGCAAGACACAGGCACCGGAAAGTTTAGGGCTGCTCTGTTGACAAGAACCTCCACTTCATGACACCTTAAATATCCCAGGAAAGAGAAAAATGGATAAAGAAGTTGTGGTCCTTATGTACAATGGAATATCACTCAGACATGAAATCAATGTCATAAGGCTAGTAGAAGCAAGATGAGTGGAGTTAGGTACGACGATTCTAAGTGAAATAAGTCACACAGAAAAAGACACTTATCATAAGCTATCACTTATAGAGGGAATGTAAAAACCGCTACACTTGAACTGAATTACAAAACAGAACAGAGTCACACGTTTAGAAAACACACTATGGCTGCTTAACGGGAATGGTGAGGTGGGGTGATGCATAAAACAAGGGTTTCAAATTCGCTCAGATACCGTTCCATACACCCAATATGTAATAGACAAGACCTACTCCTTGCTCAGTGAACTGGACTCAACACCCCCTATTCCCCGCACAAGAATATATGTGACTAGTAAGAATCTTAAAACCTATGTATTGATATCTGTCTGGAAGTGAGTCAAGTGGGTGTAAAGCCGCATAAACACAACCATGAAAAGCAGCTAAACCCCATTATAAAAATAAATTACTTTTAAAAACCCGTAAAACAAAGACAGTGAAAGAGAGAGAAATTCTTACAAAATTCGTTCAGAGGCTGTGATGCAACCTGGATTGACCATATCTACACCCACACCTGGATGAGACATAAGGGTGGACACTCTTGGGGCTGAGAGGTTGGGTGAGGTTGGGTGAGCAAACGCAGACCCTTTAAAGTAATACTGCGTGGTACCCATCCCATGGGTCCCAAATCTCCAGGTTCAAGGGCATCTTCCTATATCGAAAACATGCATGAGAAACCCAGAAGATGGTACACCGTGTGATTTTGAAAGGTTTCTAAAACGCACCTCATTTCTCATCTCCTTGTGCTCGGTTTCGCCATTCCAGCTACTTTACTAGCAATCTCCCTACTTGGAGAATCAGCACCTTTAACCTCCTGTTCCCTACAGGTTGCAATTTGTCCTGAGGACGAACGGGAAGAGGGGCAACCAATGAGAGACTAGATCTAGGTGTTGGAACAGGCACAGGTCACTCTATTTTCCCAACAGGAAGAAGAATTAACCACAGGCTCAGCCTGCCGCCCAGAAGCAGAATAGGGCCTGAGGCAATCCCGCGCTTTTGCGGCCAGCTCCCAAAAAAGACATTTGAAAAATGGAGCTCAGGGAAACTGCAATTCACAAACCCGCAGAGTTATAAATGATAACTCTCATCCACAGATATATTGAGGGAAGGCAACGAAGAGGATTTGAAAGCAAGGCAGAATTGCAGGAAACAGATTTCAGGAGGTAGATACGAATCGCCTTTAAAGCACATGAAAAGCGGCAAAACGTCGACAATGATGCCCTTGGCCAAAAAGGGCGTATGCGTTTTTTCCTGAATATATTCAGGAAAAAACGCATACGCCCTTTTTGGCCAACCAAGCAACCTGGAAAGGCAAATCAGCGCTACAAAGAAGTCTCGCTTCCCATCGGTGAAAAGGGCCATGCTGCAAAAAGTGTCAAAACCAGAAATGCAGGACAGGCCATGGAGAAATGGCAGCCTTGCTACACTGATGGGCGGGATGTAAATTGCCAACAACCACTCTGGAGAAGTGTACGTTGTGTCCTGAAACATCGAAAAAAAACAGCTTAGGGAGCATAGGGCACGTCCACTCATGGGCGTATAAATTGGAAAAACTAAAAATCAGCAAGACACAGGCACCGGAAAGTTTAGGGCTGCTCTGTTGACAAGAACCTCCACTTCATGACACCTTAAATATCCCAGGAAAGAGAAAAATGGATAAAGAAGTTGTGGTCCTTATGTACAATGGAATATCACTCAGACATGAAATCAATGTCATAAGGCTAGTAGAAGCAAGATGAGTGGAGTTAGGTACGACGATTCTAAGTGAAATAAGTCACACAGAAAAAGACACTTATCATAAGCTATCACTTATAGAGGGAATGTAAAAACCGCTACACTTGAACTGAATTACAAAACAGAACAGAGTCACACGTTTAGAAAACACACTATGGCTGCTTAACGGGAAAGGTGAGGTGGGGTGATGCATAAAACAAGGGTTTCAAATTCGCTCAGATACCGTTCCATACACCCAATATGTAATAGACAAGACCTACTCCTTGCTCAGTGAACTGGACTCAACACCCCCTATTCCCCGCACAAGAATATATGTGACTAGTAAGAATCTTAAAACCTATGTATTGATATCTGTCTGGAAGTGAGTCAAGTGGGTGTAAAGCCGCATAAACACAACCATGAAAAGCAGCTAAACCCCATTATAAAAATAAATTACTTTTAAAAACCCGTAAAACAAAGACAGTGAAAGAGAGAGAAATTCTTACAAAATTCGTTCAGAGGCTGTGATGCAACCTGGATTGACCATATCTACACCCACTCCTGGATGAGACATAAGGGTGGACACTCTTGGGGCTGAGAGGTTGGGTGAGGTTGGGTGAGAAAACGCAGACCCTTTAAAGTAATACTGCGTGGTACCCATCCCATGGGTCCCAAATCTCCAGGTTCAAGGGCATCTTCCTACATCGAATACATGCATGAGAAACCCAGAAGATGGTACACCGTGTGATTTTGAAAGGTTTCTAAAACGCACCTCATTTCTCATCTCCTTGTGCTCGGTTTCGCCATTCCAGCTACTTTACTAGCAATCTCCCTACTTGGAGAATCAGCACCTTTAACCTCCTGTTCCCTACAGGCTGCAATTTGTCCTGAGGACGAACCGGAAGAGGGGCAACCAATGAGAGACTAGATCTAGGTGTTGGGACAGGCACAGGTCACTCTATTTTCCCAACAGGAAGAAGAATTAACCACAGGCTCAGCCTGCCGCCCAGAAGCAGAATAGGGCCTGAGGCAATCCCGCGCTTTTGAGGCCAGCTCCCAAAAAAGACAGTTGAAAAATGGACCTCAGGGAAACTGCAATTCACAAACCCGCAGAGTTATAAATGATAACTCTCATCCACAGATATATTGAGGGAAGGCAACGAAGAGGATTTGAAAGCAAGGCAGAATTGCAGGAAACAGATTTCAGGAGGTAGATACGAATCGCCTTTAAAGCACATGAAAAGCGGCAAAACGTCGACAATGATGCCCTTGGCCAAAAAGGGCGTATGCGTTTTTTCCTGAATATATTCAGGAAAAAACGCATACGCCCTTTTTGGCCAACCAAGCAACCTGGAAAGGCAAATCAGCGCTACAAAGAAGTCTCGCTTCCCATCGGTGAAAAGGGCCATGCTGCAAAAAGTGTCAAAACCAGAAATGCAGGACAGGCCATGGAGAAATGGCAGCCTTGCTACACTGATGGGCGGGATGTAAATTGCCAACAGCCACTCTGGAGAAGTGTACGTTGTGTCCTGAAACATCGAAAAAAAACAGCTTAGGGAGCATAGGGCACGTCCACTCATGGGCGTATAAATTGGAAAAACTAAAAATCAGCAAGACACAGGCACCGGAAAGTTTAGGGCTGCTCTGTTGACAAGAACCTCCACTTCATGACACCTTAAATATCCCAGGAAAGAGAAAAATGGATAAAGAAGTTGTGGTCCTTATGTACAATGGAATATCACTCAGACATGAAATCAATGTCATAAGGCTAGTAGAAGCAAGATGAGTGGAGTTAGGTACGACGATTCTAAGTGAAATAAGTCACACAGAAAAAGACACTTATCATAAGCTATCACTTATAGATGGAATGTAAAAACCGCTACACTTGAACTGAATTACAAAACAGAAAAGAGTCACACGTTTAGAAAACACACTATGGCTGCTTAACGGGAATGGTGAGGTGGGGTGATGCATAAAACAAGGGTTTCAAATTCGCTCAGATACCGTTCCATACACCCAATATGTAATAGACAAGACCTACTCCTTGCTCAGTGAACTGGACTCAACACCCCCTATTCACCACACAAGAATATATGTGACTAGTAAGAATCTTAAAACCTATGTATTGATATCTCTCTGGAAGTGAGTCAAGTGGGTGTAAAGCCGCATAAACACAGCCATGAAAAGCAGCTAAACCCCATTATAAAAATAAATTACTTTTAAAAACCCATAAAACAAAGACAGTGAAAGAGAGAGAAATTCTTACAAAATTCGTTCAGAGGCTGTGATGCAACCTGGATTGACCATATCAAGACCCACAGCTGGATGAGACATAAGGGTGGACACTCTTGGGGCTGAGAGGTTGGGTGTGGTTGGGTGAGCAAACGCAGACCCTTTAAAGTAATACTGCGTGGTACCCATCCCATGGGTCCCAAATCTCCAGGTTCAAGGGCATCTTCCTACATCGAAAACATGCATGAGAAACCCAGAAGATGGTACACCGTGTGATTTTGAAAGGTTTCTAAAACGCACCTCATTTCTCATCTCCTTGTGCTCGGTTTCGCCATTCCAGCTACTTTACTAGCAATCTCCCTACTTGGAGAATCAGCACCTTTAACCTCCTGTTCCCTACAGGTTGCAATTTGTCCTGAGGACGAACCGGAAGAGGGGCAACCAATGAGAGACTAGATCTAGGTGTTGGGACAGGCACAGGTCACTCTATTTTCCCAACAGGAAGAAGAATTAACCACAGGCTCAGCCTGCCGCCCAGAAGCAGAATAGGGCCTGAGGCAATCCCGCGCTTTTGAGGCCAGCTCCCAAAAAAGACAGTTGAAAAATGGACCTCAGGGAAACTGCAATTCACAAACCCGCAGAGTTATAAATGATAACTCTCATCCACAGATATATTGAGGGAAGGCAACGAAGAGGATTTGAAAGCAAGGCAGAATTGCAGGAAACAGATTTCAGGAGGTAGATACGAATCGCCTTTAAAGCACATGAAAAGCGGCAAAACGTCGACAATGATGCCCTTGGCCAAAAAGGGCGTATGCGTTTTTTCCTGAATATATTCAGGAAAAAACGCATACGCCCTTTTTGGCCAACCAAGCAACCTGGAAAGGCAAATCAGCGCTACAAAGAAGTCTCGCTTCCCATCGGTGAAAAGGGCCATGCTGCAAAAAGTGTCAAAACCAGAAATGCAGGACAGGCCATGGAGAAATGGCAGCCTTGCTACACTGATGGGCGGGATGTAAATTGCCAACAACCACTCTGGAGAAGTGTACGTTGTGTCCTGAAACATCGAAAAAAAACAGCTTAGGGAGCATAGGGCACGTCCACTCATGGGCGTATAAATTGGAAAAACTAAAAATCAGCAAGACACAGGCACCGGAAAGTTTAGGGCTGCTCTGTTGACAAGAACCTCCACTTCATGACACCTTAAATATCCCAGGAAAGAGAAAAATGGATAAAGAAGTTGTGGTCCTTATGTACAATGGAATATCACTCAGACATGAAATCAATATCATAAGGCTAGTAGAAGCAAGATGAGTGGAGTTAGGTACGACGATTCTAAGTGAAATAAGTCACACAGAAAAAGACACTTATCATAAGCTATCACTTATAGAGGGAATGTAAAAACCGCTACACTTGAACTGAATTACAAAACAGAACAGAGTCACACGTTTAGAAAACACACTATAGCTGCTTAACAGGAAAGGTGAGGTGGGGTGATGCATAAAACAAGGGTTTCAAATTGGCTCAGATACCGTTCCATACACCCAATATGTAATAGACAAGACCTACTCCTTGCTCAGTGAACTGGACTCAACACCCCCTATTCCCCGCACAAGAATATATGTGACTAGTAAGAATCTTAAAACCTATGTATTGATATCTGTCTGGAAGTGAGTCAAGTGGGTGTAAAGCCGCATAAACACAACCATGAAAAGCAGCTAAACCCCATTATAAAAATAAATTACTTTTAAAAACCCGTAAAACAAAGACAGTGAAAGAGAGAGAAATTCTTACAAAATTCGTTCAGAGGCTGTGATGCAACCTGGATTGACCATATCTACACCCACACCTGGATGAGACATAAGGGTGGACACTCTTGGGGCTGAGAGGTTGGGTGAGGTTGGGTGAGAAAACGCAGACCCTTTAAAGTAATACTGCGTGGTACCCATCCCATGGGTCCCAAATCTCCAGGTTCAAGGGCATCTTCCTACATCGAAAACATGCATGAGAAACCCAGAATATGGTACACCGTGTGATTTTGAAAGGTTTCTAAAACGCACCTCATTTCTCATCTCCTTGTGCTCGGTTTCGCCATTCCAGCTACTTTACTAGCAATCTCCCTACTTGGAGAATCAGCACCTTTAACCTCCTGTTCCCTACAGGTTGCAATTTGTCCTGAGGACGAACGGGAAGAGGGGTAACCAATGAGAGACTAGATCTAGGTGTTGGGACAGGCACAGGTCACTCTATTTTCCCAACAGGAAGAAGAATTAACCACAGCCTCAGCCTGCCGCCCAGAAGCAGAATAGGGCCTGAGGCAATCCCGCGCTTTTGCGGCCAGCTCCCAAAAAAGACATTTGAAAAATGGAGCTCAGGGAAACTGCAATTCACAAACCCGCAGAGTTATAAATGATAACTCTCATCCACAGATATATTGAGGGAAGGCAACGAAGAGGATTTGAAAGCAAGGCAGAATTGCAGGAAACAGATTTCAGGAGGTAGATACGAATCGCCTTTAAAGCACATGAAAAGCGGTAAAAGGTCGACAATGATGCCCTTGGCCAAAAAGGGCGTATGCGTTTTTTCCTGAATATATTCAGGAAAAAACACATACGCCCTTTTTGGCCAACCAAGCAACCTGGAAAGGCAAATCAGCGCTACAAAGAAGTCTCGCTTCCCATCGGTGAAAAGGGCCATGCTGCAAAAAGTGTCAAAACCAGAAATGCAGGACAGGCCATGGAGAAATGGCAGCCTTGCTACACTGATGGGCGGGATGTAAATTGCCAACAGCCACTCTGGAGAAGTGTACGTTGTGTCCTGAAACATCGAAAAAAAACAGCTTAGGGAGCATAGGGCACGTCCACTCATGGGCGTATAAATTGGAAAAACTAAAAATCAGCAAGACACAGGCACCGGAAAGTTTAGGGCTGCTCTGTTGACAAGAACCTCCACTTCATGACACCTTAAATATCCCAGGAAAGAGAAAAATGGATAAAGAAGTTGTGGTCCTTATGTACAATGGAATATCACTCAGACATGAAATCAATGTCATAAGGCTAGTAGAAGCAAGATGAGTGGAGTTAGGTACGACGATTCTAAGTGAAATAAGTCACACAGAAAAAGACACTTATTATAAGCTATCACTTATAGAGGGAATGTAAAAACCGCTACACTTGAACTGAATTACAAAACAGAACAGAGTCACACGTTTAGAAAACACACTATGGCTGCTTAACGGGAATGGTGAGGTGGGGTGATGCATAAAACAAGGGTTTCAAATTCGCTCAGATACCGTTCCATACACCCAATATGTAATAGACAAGACCTACTCCTTGCTCAGTGAACTGGACTCAACACCCCCTATTCACCACACAAGAATATATGTGACTAGTAAGAATCTTAAAACCTATGTATTGATATCTGTCTGGAAGTGAGTCAAGTGGGTGTAAAGCCGCATAAACACAGCCATGAAAAGCAGCTAAACCCCATTATAAAAATAAATTACTTTTAAAAACCCGTAAAACAAAGACAGTGAAAGAGAGAGAAATTCTTACAAAATTCGTTCAGAGGCTGTGATGCAACCTGGATTGACCATATCAAGACCCACAGCTGGATGAGACATAAGGGTGGACACTCTTGGGGCTGAGAGGTTGGGTGTGGTTGGGTGAGCAAACGCAGACCCTTTAAAGTAATACTGCGTGGTACCCATCCCATGGGTCCCAAATCTCCATGTTCAAGGGCATCTTCCTACATCGAAAACATGCATGAGAAACCCAGAAGATGGTACACCGTGTGATTTTGAAAGGTTTCTAAAACGCACCTCATTTCTCATCTCCTTGTGCTCGGTTTTGCCATTCCAGCTACTTTACTAGCAATCTCCCTACTTGGAGAATCAGCACCTTTAACCTCCTGTTCCCTACAGGTTGCAATTTGTCCTGAGGACGAACGGGAAGAGGGGCAACCAATGAGAGACTAGATCTAGGTGTTGGGACAGGCACAGGTCACTCTATTTTCCCAACAGGAAGAAGAATTAACCACAGGCTCAGCCTGCCGCCCAGAAGCAGAATAGGGCCTGAGGCAATCCCGCGCTTTTGCGGCCAGCTCCCAAAAAAGACATTTGAAAAATGGAGCTCAGGGAAACTGCAATTCACAAACCCGCAGAATTATAAATGATAACTCTCATCCACAGATATATTGAGGGAAGGCAACGAAGAGGATTTGAAAGCAAGGCAGAATTGCAGGAAACAGATTTCAGGAGGTAGATACGAATCGCCTTTAAAGCACATGAAAAGCGGCAAAAGGTCGACAATGATGCCCTTGGCCAAAAAGGGCGTATGCGTTTTTTCCTGAATATATTCAGGAAAAAACACATACGCCCTTCTTGGCCAACCAAGCAACCTGGAAAGGCAAATCAGCGCTACAAAGAAGTCTCGCTTCCCATCGGTGAAAAGGGCCATGCTGCAAAAAGTGTCAAAACCAGAAATGCAGGACAGGCCATGGAGAAATGGCAGCCTTGCTACACTGATGGGCGGGATGTAAATTGCCAACAGCCACTCTGGAGAAGTGTACGTTGTGTCCTGAAACATCGAAAAAAAACAGCTTAGGGAGCATAGGGCACGTCCACTCATGGGCGTATAAATTGGAAAAACTAAAAATCAGCAAGACACAGGCACCCGAAAGTTTAGGGCTGCTCTGTTGACAAGAACCTCCACTTCATGACACCTTAAATATCCCAGGAAAGAGAAAAATGGATAAAGAAGTTGTGGTCCTTATGTACAATGGAATATCACTCAGACATGAAATCAATATCATAAGGCTAGTAGAAGCAAGATGAGTGGAGTTAGGTACGATGATTCTAAGTGAAATAAGTCACACAGAAAAAGACACTTATCATAAGCTATCACTTATAGAGGGAATGTAAAAACCGCTACACTTGAACTGAATTACAAAACAGAACAGAGTCACACGTTTAGAAAACACACTATAGCTGCTTAACAGGAAAGGTGAGGTGGGGTGATGCATAAAACAAGGGTTTCAAATTGGCTCAGATACCGTTCCATACACCCAATATGTAATAGACAAGACCTACTCCTTGCTCAGTGAACTGGACTCAACACCCCCTATTCCCCGCACAAGAATATATGTGACTAGTAAGAATCTTAAAACCTATGTATTGATATCTGTCTGGAAGTGAGTCAAGTGGGTGTAAAGCCGCATAAACACAGCCATGAAAGGCAGCTAAACCCCATTATAAAAATAAATTACTTTTAAAAACCCGTAAAACAAAGACAGTGAAAGAGAGAGAAATTCTTACAAAATTCGTTCAGAGGCTGTGATGCAACCTGGATTGACCATATCTACACCCACACCTGGATGAGACATAAGGGTGGACACTCTTGGGGCTGAGAGGTTGGGTGAGGTTGGGTGAGAAAACGCAGACCCTTTAAAGTAATACTGCGTGGTACCCATCCCATGGGTCCCAAATCTCCAGGTTCAAGGGCATCTTCCTACATCGAAAACATGCATGAGAAACCCAGAATATGGTACACCGTGTGATTTTGAAAGGTTTCTAAAACGCACCTCATTTCTCATCTCCTTGTGCTCGGTTTCGCCATTCCAGCTACTTTACTAGCAATCTCCCTACTTGGAGAATCAGCACCTTTAACCTCCTGTTCCCTACAGGTTGCAATTTGTCCTGAGGACGAACGGGAAGAGGGGCAACCAATGAGAGACTAGATCTAGGTGTTGGGACAGGCACAGGTCACTCTATTTTCCCAACAGGAAGAAGAATTAACCACAGCCTCAGCCTGCCGCCCAGAAGCAGAATAGGGCCTGAGGCAATCCCGCGCTTTTGCGGCCAGCTCCCAAAAAAGACATTTGAAAAATGGAGCTCAGGGAAACTGCAATTCACAAACCCGCAGAGTTATAAATGATAACTCTCATCCACAGATATATTGAGGGAAGGCAACGAAGAGGATTTGAAAGCAAGGCAGAATTGCAGGAAACAGATTTCAGGAGGTAGATACGAATCGCCTTTAAAGCACATGAAAAGCGGTAAAAGGTCGACAATGATGCCCTTGGCCAAAAAGGGCGTATGCGTTTTTTCCTGAATATATTCAGGAAAAAACACATACGCCCTTTTTGGCCAACCAAGCAACCTGGAAAGGCAAATCAGCGCTACAAAGAAGTCTCGCTTCCCATCGGTGAAAAGGGCCATGCTGCAAAAAGTGTCAAAACCAGAAATGCAGGACAGGCCATGGAGAAATGGCAGCCTTGCTACACTGATGGGCGGGATGTAAATTGCCAACAGCCACTCTGGAGAAGTGTACGTTGTGTCCTGAAACATCGAAAAAAAACAGCTTAGGGAGCATAGGGCACGTCCACTCATGGGCGTATAAATTGGAAAAACTAAAAATCAGCAAGACACAGGCACCGGAAAGTTTAGGGCTGCTCTGTTGACAAGAACCTCCACTTCATGACACCTTAAATATCCCAGGAAAGAGAAAAATGGATAAAGAAGTTGTGGTCCTTATGTACAATGGAATATCACTCAGACATGAAATCAATGTCATAAGGCTAGTAGAAGCAAGATGAGTGGAGTTAGGTACGACGATTCTAAGTGAAATAAGTCACACAGAAAAAGACACTTATCAGAAGCTATCACTTATAGATGGAATGTAAAAACCGCTACACTTGAACTGAATTACAAAACAGAACAGAGTCACACGTTTAGAAAACACACTATGGCTGCTTAACGGGAATGGTGAGGTGGGGTGATGCATAAAACAAGGGTTTCAAATTCGCTCAGATACCGTTCCATACACCCAATATGTAATAGACAAGACCTACTCCTTGCTCAGTGAACTGGACTCAACACCCCCTATTCACCACACAAGAATATATGTGACTAGTAAGAATCTTAAATCCTATGTATTGATATCTCTCTGGAAGTGAGTCAAGTGGGTGTAAAGCCGCATAAACACAGCCATGAAAAGCAGCTAAACCCCATTATAAAAATAAATTACTTTTAAAAACCCATAAAACAAAGACAGTGAAAGAGAGAGAAATTCTTACAAAATTCGTTCAGAGGCTGTGATGCAACCTGGATTGACCATATCAAGACCCACAGCTGGATGAGGCAAAAGGGTGGACACTCTTGGGGCTGAGAGGTTGGGTGTGGTTGGGTGAGCAAACGCAGACCCTTTAAAGTAATACTGCGTGGTACCCATCCCATGGGTCCCAAATCTCCAGGTTCAAGGGCATCTTCCTACATCGAAAACATGCATGAGAAACCCAGAAGATGGTACACCGTGTGATTTTGAAAGGTTTCTAAAACGCACCTCATTTCTCATCTCCTTGTGCTCGGTTTCGCCATTCCAGCTACTTTACTAGCAATCTCCCTACTTGGAGAATCAGCACCTTTAACCTCCTGTTCCCTACAGGCTGCAATTTGTCCTGAGGACGAACCGGAAGAGGGGCAACCAATGAGAGACTAGATCTAGGTGTTGGGACAGGCACAGGTCACTCTATTTTCCCAACAGGAAGAAGAATTAACCACAGGCTCAGCCTGCTGCCCAGAAGCAGAATAGGGCCTGAGGCAATCCCGCGCTTTTGAGGCCAGCTCCCAAAAAAGACAGTTGAAAAATGGACCTCAGGGAAACTGCAATTCACAAACCCGCAGAGTTATAAATGATAACTCTCATCCACAGATATATTGAGGGAAGGCAACGAAGAGGATTTGAAAGCAAGGCAGAATTGCAGGAAACAGATTTCAGGAGGTAGATACGAATCGCCTTTAAAGCACATGAAAAGCGGCAAAACGTCGACAATGATGCCCTTGGCCAAAAAGGGCGTATGCGTTTTTTCCTGAATATATTCAGGAAAAAACGCATACGCCCTTTTTGGCCAACCAAGCAACCCGGAAAGGCAAATCAGCGCTACAAAGAAGTCTCGCTTCCCATCGGTGAAAAGGGCCATGCTGCAAAAAGTGTCAAAACCAGAAATGCAGGACAGGCCATGGAGAAATGGCAGCCTTGCTACACTGATGGGCGGGATGTAAATTGCCAACAACCACTCTGGAGAAGTGTACGTTGTGTCCTGAAACATCGAAAAAAAACAGCTTAGGGAGCATAGGGCACGTCCACTCATGGGCGTATAAATTGGAAAAACTAAAAATCAGCAAGACACAGGCACCGGAAAGTTTAGGGCTGCTCTGTTGACAAGAACCTCCACTTCATGACACCTTAAATATCCCAGGAAAGAGAAAAATGGATAAAGAAGTTGTGGTCCTTATGTACAATGGAATATCACTCAGACATGAAATCAATGTCATAAGGCTAGTAGAAGCAAGATGAGTGGAGTTAGGTACGACGATTCTAAGTGAAATAAGTCACACAGAAAAAGACACTTATCATAAGCTATCACTTATAGAGGGAATGTAAAAACCGCTACACTTGAACTGAATTACAAAACAGAACAGAGTCACACGTTTAGAAAACACACTATGGCTGCTTAACGGGAATGGTGAGGTGGGGTGATGCATAAAACAAGGGTTTCAAATTCGCTCAGATACCGTTCCATACACCCAATATGTAATAGACAAGACCTACTCCTTGCTCAGTGAACTGGACTCAACACCCCCTATTCCCCGCACAAGAATATATGTGACTAGTAAGAATCTTAAAACCTATGTATTGATATCTGTCTGGAAGTGAGTCAAGTGGGTGTAAAGCCGCATAAACACAACCATGAAAAGCAGCTAAACCCCATTATAAAAATAAATTACTTTTAAAAACCCGTAAAACAAAGACAGTGAAAGAGAGAGAAATTCTTACAAAATTCGTTCAGAGGCTGTGATGCAACCTGGATTGACCATATCTACACCCACACCTGGATGAGACATAAGGGTGGACACTCTTGGGGCTGAGAGGTTGGGTGAGGTTGGGTGAGCAAACGCAGACCCTTTAAAGTAATACTGCGTGGTACCCATCCCATGGGTCCCAAATCTCCAGGTTCAAGGGCATCTTCCTATATCGAAAACATGCATGAGAAACCCAGAAGATGGTACACCGTGTGATTTTGAAAGGTTTCTAAAACGCACCTCATTTCTCATCTCCTTGTGCTCGGTTTCGCCATTCCAGCTACTTTACTAGCAATCTCCCTACTTGGAGAATCAGCACCTTTAACCTCCTGTTCCCTACAGGTTGCAATTTGTCCTGAGGACGAACGGGAAGAGGGGCAACCAATGAGAGACTAGATCTAGGTGTTGGAACAGGCACAGGTCACTCTATTTTCCCAACAGGAAGAAGAATTAACCACAGGCTCAGCCTGCCGCCCAGAAGCAGAATAGGGCCTGAGGCAATCCCGCGCTTTTGCGGCCAGCTCCCAAAAAAGACATTTGAAAAATGGAGCTCAGGGAAACTGCAATTCACAAACCCGCAGAGTTATAAATGATAACTCTCATCCACAGATATATTGAGGGAAGGCAACGAAGAGGATTTGAAAGCAAGGCAGAATTGCAGGAAACAGATTTCAGGAGGTAGATACGAATCGCCTTTAAAGCACATGAAAAGCGGCAAAACGTCGACAATGATGCCCTTGGCCAAAAAGGGCGTATGCGTTTTTTCCTGAATATATTCAGGAAAAAACGCATACGCCCTTTTTGGCCAACCAAGCAACCTGGAAAGGCAAATCAGCGCTACAAAGAAGTCTCGCTTCCCATCGGTGAAAAGGGCCATGCTGCAAAAAGTGTCAAAACCAGAAATGCAGGACAGGCCATGGAGAAATGGCAGCCTTGCTACACTGATGGGCGGGATGTAAATTGCCAACAACCACTCTGGAGAAGTGTACGTTGTGTCCTGAAACATCGAAAAAAAACAGCTTAGGGAGCATAGGGCACGTCCACTCATGGGCGTATAAATTGGAAAAACTAAAAATCAGCAAGACACAGGCACCGGAAAGTTTAGGGCTGCTCTGTTGACAAGAACCTCCACTTCATGACACCTTAAATATCCCAGGAAAGAGAAAAATGGATAAAGAAGTTGTGGTCCTTATGTACAATGGAATATCACTCAGACATGAAATCAATGTCATAAGGCTAGTAGAAGCAAGATGAGTGGAGTTAGGTACGACGATTCTAAGTGAAATAAGTCACACAGAAAAAGACACTTATCATAAGCTATCACTTATAGAGGGAATGTAAAAACCGCTACACTTGAACTGAATTACAAAACAGAACAGAGTCACACGTTTAGAAAACACACTATGGCTGCTTAACGGGAAAGGTGAGGTGGGGTGATGCATAAAACAAGGGTTTCAAATTCGCTCAGATACCGTTCCATACACCCAATATGTAATAGACAAGACCTACTCCTTGCTCAGTGAACTGGACTCAACACCCCCTATTCCCCGCACAAGAATATATGTGACTAGTAAGAATCTTAAAACCTATGTATTGATATCTGTCTGGAAGTGAGTCAAGTGGGTGTAAAGCCGCATAAACACAACCATGAAAAGCAGCTAAACCCCATTATAAAAATAAATTACTTTTAAAAACCCGTAAAACAAAGACAGTGAAAGAGAGAGAAATTCTTACAAAATTCGTTCAGAGGCTGTGATGCAACCTGGATTGACCATATCTACACCCACTCCTGGATGAGACATAAGGGTGGACACTCTTGGGGCTGAGAGGTTGGGTGAGGTTGGGTGAGAAAACGCAGACCCTTTAAAGTAATACTGCGTGGTACCCATCCCATGGGTCCCAAATCTCCAGGTTCAAGGGCATCTTCCTACATCGAATACATGCATGAGAAACCCAGAAGATGGTACACCGTGTGATTTTGAAAGGTTTCTAAAACGCACCTCATTTCTCATCTCCTTGTGCTCGGTTTCGCCATTCCAGCTACTTTACTAGCAATCTCCCTACTTGGAGAATCAGCACCTTTAACCTCCTGTTCCCTACAGGCTGCAATTTGTCCTGAGGACGAACCGGAAGAGGGGCAACCAATGAGAGACTAGATCTAGGTGTTGGGACAGGCACAGGTCACTCTATTTTCCCAACAGGAAGAAGAATTAACCACAGGCTCAGCCTGCCGCCCAGAAGCAGAATAGGGCCTGAGGCAATCCCGCGCTTTTGAGGCCAGCTCCCAAAAAAGACAGTTGAAAAATGGACCTCAGGGAAACTGCAATTCACAAACCCGCAGAGTTATAAATGATAACTCTCATCCACAGATATATTGAGGGAAGGCAACGAAGAGGATTTGAAAGCAAGGCAGAATTGCAGGAAACAGATTTCAGGAGGTAGATACGAATCGCCTTTAAAGCACATGAAAAGCGGCAAAACGTCGACAATGATGCCCTTGGCCAAAAAGGGCGTATGCGTTTTTTCCTGAATATATTCAGGAAAAAACGCATACGCCCTTTTTGGCCAACCAAGCAACCTGGAAAGGCAAATCAGCGCTACAAAGAAGTCTCGCTTCCCATCGGTGAAAAGGGCCATGCTGCAAAAAGTGTCAAAACCAGAAATGCAGGACAGGCCATGGAGAAATGGCAGCCTTGCTACACTGATGGGCGGGATGTAAATTGCCAACAGCCACTCTGGAGAAGTGTACGTTGTGTCCTGAAACATCGAAAAAAAACAGCTTAGGGAGCATAGGGCACGTCCACTCATGGGCGTATAAATTGGAAAAACTAAAAATCAGCAAGACACAGGCACCGGAAAGTTTAGGGCTGCTCTGTTGACAAGAACCTCCACTTCATGACACCTTAAATATCCCAGGAAAGAGAAAAATGGATAAAGAAGTTGTGGTCCTTATGTACAATGGAATATCACTCAGACATGAAATCAATGTCATAAGGCTAGTAGAAGCAAGATGAGTGGAGTTAGGTACGACGATTCTAAGTGAAATAAGTCACACAGAAAAAGACACTTATCAGAAGCTATCACTTATAGATGGAATGTAAAAACCGCTACACTTGAACTGAATTACAAAACAGAACAGAGTCACACGTTTAGAAAACACACTATGGCTGCTTAACGGGAATGGTGAGGTGGGGTGATGCATAAAACAAGGGTTTCAAATTCGCTCAGATACCGTTCCATACACCCAATATGTAATAGACAAGACCTACTCCTTGCTCAGTGAACTGGACTCAACACCCCCTATTCACCACACAAGAATATATGTGACTAGTAAGAATCTTAAATCCTATGTATTGATATCTCTCTGGAAGTGAGTCAAGTGGGTGTAAAGCCGCATAAACACAGCCATGAAAAGCAGCTAAACCCCATTATAAAAATAAATTACTTTTAAAAACCCATAAAACAAAGACAGTGAAAGAGAGAGAAATTCTTACAAAATTCGTTCAGAGGCTGTGATGCAACCTGGATTGACCATATCAAGACCCACAGCTGGATGAGGCAAAAGGGTGGACACTCTTGGGGCTGAGAGGTTGGGTGTGGTTGGGTGAGCAAACGCAGACCCTTTAAAGTAATACTGCGTGGTACCCATCCCATGGGTCCCAAATCTCCAGGTTCAAGGGCATCTTCCTACATCGAAAACATGCATGAGAAACCCAGAAGATGGTACACCGTGTGATTTTGAAAGGTTTCTAAAACGCACCTCATTTCTCATCTCCTTGTGCTCGGTTTCGCCATTCCAGCTACTTTACTAGCAATCTCCCTACTTGGAGAATCAGCACCTTTAACCTCCTGTTCCCTACAGGCTGCAATTTGTCCTGAGGACGAACCGGAAGAGGGGCAACCAATGAGAGACTAGATCTAGGTGTTGGGACAGGCACAGGTCACTCTATTTTCCCAACAGGAAGAAGAATTAACCACAGGCTCAGCCTGCTGCCCAGAAGCAGAATAGGGCCTGAGGCAATCCCGCGCTTTTGAGGCCAGCTCCCAAAAAAGACAGTTGAAAAATGGACCTCAGGGAAACTGCAATTCACAAACCCGCAGAGTTATAAATGATAACTCTCATCCACAGATATATTGAGGGAAGGCAACGAAGAGGATTTGAAAGCAAGGCAGAATTGCAGGAAACAGATTTCAGGAGGTAGATACGAATCGCCTTTAAAGCACATGAAAAGCGGCAAAACGTCGACAATGATGCCCTTGGCCAAAAAGGGCGTATGCGTTTTTTCCTGAATATATTCAGGAAAAAACGCATACGCCCTTTTTGGCCAACCAAGCAACCCGGAAAGGCAAATCAGCGCTACAAAGAAGTCTCGCTTCCCATCGGTGAAAAGGGCCATGCTGCAAAAAGTGTCAAAACCAGAAATGCAGGACAGGCCATGGAGAAATGGCAGCCTTGCTACACTGATGGGCGGGATGTAAATTGCCAACAACCACTCTGGAGAAGTGTACGTTGTGTCCTGAAACATCGAAAAAAAACAGCTTAGGGAGCATAGGGCACGTCCACTCATGGGCGTATAAATTGGAAAAACTAAAAATCAGCAAGACACAGGCACCGGAAAGTTTAGGGCTGCTCTGTTGACAAGAACCTCCACTTCATGACACCTTAAATATCCCAGGAAAGAGAAAAATGGATAAAGAAGTTGTGGTCCTTATGTACAATGGAATATCACTCAGACATGAAATCAATGTCATAAGGCTAGTAGAAGCAAGATGAGTGGAGTTAGGTACGACGATTCTAAGTGAAATAAGTCACACAGAAAAAGACACTTATCATAAGCTATCACTTATAGAGGGAATGTAAAAACCGCTACACTTGAACTGAATTACAAAACAGAACAGAGTCACACGTTTAGAAAACACACTATGGCTGCTTAACGGGAATGGTGAGGTGGGGTGATGCATAAAACAAGGGTTTCAAATTCGCTCAGATACCGTTCCATACACCCAATATGTAATAGACAAGACCTACTCCTTGCTCAGTGAACTGGACTCAACACCCCCTATTCCCCGCACAAGAATATATGTGACTAGTAAGAATCTTAAAACCTATGTATTGATATCTGTCTGGAAGTGAGTCAAGTGGGTGTAAAGCCGCATAAACACAACCATGAAAAGCAGCTAAACCCCATTATAAAAATAAATTACTTTTAAAAACCCGTAAAACAAAGACAGTGAAAGAGAGAGAAATTCTTACAAAATTCGTTCAGAGGCTGTGATGCAACCTGGATTGACCATATCTACACCCACACCTGGATGAGACATAAGGGTGGACACTCTTGGGGCTGAGAGGTTGGGTGAGGTTGGGTGAGCAAACGCAGACCCTTTAAAGTAATACTGCGTGGTACCCATCCCATGGGTCCCAAATCTCCAGGTTCAAGGGCATCTTCCTATATCGAAAACATGCATGAGAAACCCAGAAGATGGTACACCGTGTGATTTTGAAAGGTTTCTAAAACGCACCTCATTTCTCATCTCCTTGTGCTCGGTTTCGCCATTCCAGCTACTTTACTAGCAATCTCCCTACTTGGAGAATCAGCACCTTTAACCTCCTGTTCCCTACAGGTTGCAATTTGTCCTGAGGACGAACGGGAAGAGGGGCAACCAATGAGAGACTAGATCTAGGTGTTGGAACAGGCACAGGTCACTCTATTTTCCCAACAGGAAGAAGAATTAACCACAGGCTCAGCCTGCCGCCCAGAAGCAGAATAGGGCCTGAGGCAATCCCGCGCTTTTGCGGCCAGCTCCCAAAAAAGACATTTGAAAAATGGAGCTCAGGGAAACTGCAATTCACAAACCCGCAGAGTTATAAATGATAACTCTCATCCACAGATATATTGAGGGAAGGCAACGAAGAGGATTTGAAAGCAAGGCAGAATTGCAGGAAACAGATTTCAGGAGGTAGATACGAATCGCCTTTAAAGCACATGAAAAGCGGCAAAACGTCGACAATGATGCCCTTGGCCAAAAAGGGCGTATGCGTTTTTTCCTGAATATATTCAGGAAAAAACGCATACGCCCTTTTTGGCCAACCAAGCAACCTGGAAAGGCAAATCAGCGCTACAAAGAAGTCTCGCTTCCCATCGGTGAAAAGGGCCATGCTGCAAAAAGTGTCAAAACCAGAAATGCAGGACAGGCCATGGAGAAATGGCAGCCTTGCTACACTGATGGGCGGGATGTAAATTGCCAACAACCACTCTGGAGAAGTGTACGTTGTGTCCTGAAACATCGAAAAAAAACAGCTTAGGGAGCATAGGGCACGTCCACTCATGGGCGTATAAATTGGAAAAACTAAAAATCAGCAAGACACAGGCACCGGAAAGTTTAGGGCTGCTCTGTTGACAAGAACCTCCACTTCATGACACCTTAAATATCCCAGGAAAGAGAAAAATGGATAAAGAAGTTGTGGTCCTTATGTACAATGGAATATCACTCAGACATGAAATCAATGTCATAAGGCTAGTAGAAGCAAGATGAGTGGAGTTAGGTACGACGATTCTAAGTGAAATAAGTCACACAGAAAAAGACACTTATCATAAGCTATCACTTATAGAGGGAATGTAAAAACCGCTACACTTGAACTGAATTACAAAACAGAACAGAGTCACACGTTTAGAAAACACACTATGGCTGCTTAACGGGAAAGGTGAGGTGGGGTGATGCATAAAACAAGGGTTTCAAATTCGCTCAGATACCGTTCCATACACCCAATATGTAATAGACAAGACCTACTCCTTGCTCAGTGAACTGGACTCAACACCCCCTATTCCCCGCACAAGAATATATGTGACTAGTAAGAATCTTAAAACCTATGTATTGATATCTGTCTGGAAGTGAGTCAAGTGGGTGTAAAGCCGCATAAACACAACCATGAAAAGCAGCTAAACCCCATTATAAAAATAAATTACTTTTAAAAACCCGTAAAACAAAGACAGTGAAAGAGAGAGAAATTCTTACAAAATTCGTTCAGAGGCTGTGATGCAACCTGGATTGACCATATCTACACCCACTCCTGGATGAGACATAAGGGTGGACACTCTTGGGGCTGAGAGGTTGGGTGAGGTTGGGTGAGAAAACGCAGACCCTTTAAAGTAATACTGCGTGGTACCCATCCCATGGGTCCCAAATCTCCAGGTTCAAGGGCATCTTCCTACATCGAATACATGCATGAGAAACCCAGAAGATGGTACACCGTGTGATTTTGAAAGGTTTCTAAAACGCACCTCATTTCTCATCTCCTTGTGCTCGGTTTCGCCATTCCAGCTACTTTACTAGCAATCTCCCTACTTGGAGAATCAGCACCTTTAACCTCCTGTTCCCTACAGGCTGCAATTTGTCCTGAGGACGAACCGGAAGAGGGGCAACCAATGAGAGACTAGATCTAGGTGTTGGGACAGGCACAGGTCACTCTATTTTCCCAACAGGAAGAAGAATTAACCACAGGCTCAGCCTGCCGCCCAGAAGCAGAATAGGGCCTGAGGCAATCCCGCGCTTTTGAGGCCAGCTCCCAAAAAAGACAGTTGAAAAATGGACCTCAGGGAAACTGCAATTCACAAACCCGCAGAGTTATAAATGATAACTCTCATCCACAGATATATTGAGGGAAGGCAACGAAGAGGATTTGAAAGCAAGGCAGAATTGCAGGAAACAGATTTCAGGAGGTAGATACGAATCGCCTTTAAAGCACATGAAAAGCGGCAAAACGTCGACAATGATGCCCTTGGCCAAAAAGGGCGTATGCGTTTTTTCCTGAATATATTCAGGAAAAAACGCATACGCCCTTTTTGGCCAACCAAGCAACCTGGAAAGGCAAATCAGCGCTACAAAGAAGTCTCGCTTCCCATCGGTGAAAAGGGCCATGCTGCAAAAAGTGTCAAAACCAGAAATGCAGGACAGGCCATGGAGAAATGGCAGCCTTGCTACACTGATGGGCGGGATGTAAATTGCCAACAACCACTCTGGAGAAGTGTACGTTGTGTCCTGAAACATCGAAAAAAAACAGCTTAGGGAGCATAGGGCACGTCCACTCATGGGCGTATAAATTGGAAAAACTAAAAATCAGCAAGACACAGGCACCGGAAAGTTTAGGGCTGCTCTGTTGACAAGAACCTCCACTTCATGACACCTTAAATATCCCAGGAAAGAGAAAAATGGATAAAGAAGTTGTGGTCCTTATGTACAATGGAATATCACTCAGACATGAAATCAATGTCATAAGGCTAGTAGAAGCAAGATGAGTGGAGTTAGGTACGACGATTCTAAGTGAAATAAGTCACACAGAAAAAGACACTTATCATAAGCTATCACTTATAGAGGGAATGTAAAAACCGCTACACTTGAACTGAATTACAAAACAGAACAGAGTCACACGTTTAGAAAACACACTATGGCTGCTTAACGGGAATGGTGAGGTGGGGTGATGCATAAAACAAGGGTTTCAAATTCGCTCAGATACCGTTCCATACACCCAATATGTAATAGACAAGACCTACTCCTTGCTCAGTGAACTGGACTCAACACCCCCTATTCCCCGCACAAGAATATATGTGACTAGTAAGAATCTTAAAACCTATGTATTGATATCTGTCTGGAAGTGAGTCAAGTGGGTGTAAAGCCGCATAAACACAACCATGAAAAGCAGCTAAACCCCATTATAAAAATAAATTACTTTTAAAAACCCGTAAAACAAAGACAGTGAAAGAGAGAGAAATTCTTACAAAATTCGTTCAGAGGCTGTGATGCAACCTGGATTGACCATATCTACACCCACACCTGGATGAGACATAAGGGTGGACACTCTTGGGGCTGAGAGGTTGGGTGAGGTTGGGTGAGCAAACGCAGACCCTTTAAAGTAATACTGCGTGGTACCCATCCCATGGGTCCCAAATCTCCAGGTTCAAGGGCATCTTCCTACATCGAAAACATGCATGAGAAACCCAGAAGATGGTACACCGTGTGATTTTGAAAGGTTTCTAAAACGCACCTCATTTCTCATCTCCTTGTGCTCGGTTTCGCCATTCCAGCTACTTTACTAGCAATCTCCCTACTTGGAGAATCAGCACCTTTAACCTCCTGTTCCCTACAGGTTGCAATTTGTCCTGAGGACGAACGGGAAGAGGGGCAACCAATGAGAGACTAGATCTAGGTGTTGGAACAGGCACAGGTCACTCTATTTTCCCAACAGGAAGAAGAATTAACCACAGGCTCAGCCTGCCGCCCAGAAGCAGAATAGGGCCTGAGGCAATCCCGCGCTTTTGCGGCCAGCTCCCAAAAAAGACATTTGAAAAATGGAGCTCAGGGAAACTGCAATTCACAAACCCGCAGAGTTATAAATGATAACTCTCATCCACAGATATATTGAGGGAAGGCAACGAAGAGGATTTGAAAGCAAGGCAGAATTGCAGGAAACAGATTTCAGGAGGTAGATACGAATCGCCTTTAAAGCACATGAAAAGCGGCAAAACGTCGACAATGATGCCCTTGGCCAAAAAGGGCGTATGCGTTTTTTCCTGAATATATTCAGGAAAAAACGCATACGACCTTTTTGGCCAACCAAGCAACCTGGAAAGGCAAATCAGCGCTACAAAGAAGTCTCGCTTCCCATCGGTGAAAAGGGCCATGCTGCAAAAAGTGTCAAAACCAGAAATGCAGGACAGGCCATGGAGAAATGGCAGCCTTGCTACACTGATGGGCGGGATGTAAATTGCCAACAACCACTCTGGAGAAGTGTACGTTGTGTCCTGAAACATCGAAAAAAAACAGCTTAGGGAGCATAGGGCACGTCCACTCATGGGCGTATAAATTGGAAAAACTAAAAATCAGCAAGACACAGGCACCGGAAAGTTTAGGGCTGCTCTGTTGACAAGAACCTCCACTTCATGACACCTTAAATATCCCAGGAAAGAGAAAAATGGATAAAGAAGTTGTGGTCCTTATGTACAATGGAATATCACTCAGACATGAAATCAATGTCATAAGGCTAGTAGAAGCAAGATGAGTGGAGTTAGGTACGACGATTCTAAGTGAAATAAGTCACACAGAAAAAGACACTTATCATAAGCTATCACTTATAGAGGGAATGTAAAAACCGCTACACTTGAACTGAATTACAAAACAGAACAGAGTCACACGTTTAGAAAACACACTATGGCTGCTTAACGGGAAAGGTGAGGTGGGGTGATGCATAAAACAAGGGTTTCAAATTCGCTCAGATACCGTTCCATACACCCAATATGTAATAGACAAGACCTACTCCTTGCTCAGTGAACTGGACTCAACACCCCCTATTCCCCGCACAAGAATATATGTGACTAGTAAGAATCTTAAAACCTATGTATTGATATCTGTCTGGAAGTGAGTCAAGTGGGTGTAAAGCCGCATAAACACAACCATGAAAAGCAGCTAAACCCCATTATAAAAATAAATTACTTTTAAAAACCCGTAAAACAAAGACAGTGAAAGAGAGAGAAATTCTTACAAAATTCGTTCAGAGGCTGTGATGCAACCTGGATTGACCATATCTACACCCACTCCTGGATGAGACATAAGGGTGGACACTCTTGGGGCTGAGAGGTTGGGTGAGGTTGGGTGAGAAAACGCAGACCCTTTAAAGTAATACTGCGTGGTACCCATCCCATGGGTCCCAAATCTCCAGGTTCAAGGGCATCTTCCTACATCGAATACATGCATGAGAAACCCAGAAGATGGTACACCGTGTGATTTTGAAAGGTTTCTAAAACGCACCTCATTTCTCATCTCCTTGTGCTCGGTTTCGCCATTCCAGCTACTTTACTAGCAATCTCCCTACTTGGAGAATCAGCACCTTTAACCTCCTGTTCCCTACAGGCTGCAATTTGTCCTGAGGACGAACCGGAAGAGGGGCAACCAATGAGAGACTAGATCTAGGTGTTGGGACAGGCACAGGTCACTCTATTTTCCCAACAGGAAGAAGAATTAACCACAGGCTCAGCCTGCTGCCCAGAAGCAGAATAGGGCCTGAGGCAATCCCGCGCTTTTGAGGCCAGCTCCCAAAAAAGACAGTTGAAAAATGGACCTCAGGGAAACTGCAATTCACAAACCCGCAGAGTTATAAATGATAACTCTCATCCACAGATATATTGAGGGAAGGCAACGAAGAGGATTTGAAAGCAAGGCAGAATTGCAGGAAACAGATTTCAGGAGGTAGATACGAATCGCCTTTAAAGCACATGAAAAGCGGCAAAACGTCGACAATGATGCCCTTGGCCAAAAAGGGCGTATGCGTTTTTTCCTGAATATATTCAGGAAAAAACGCATACGCCCTTTTTGGCCAACCAAGCAACCTGGAAAGGCAAATCAGCGCTACAAAGAAGTCTCGCTTCCCATCGGTGAAAAGGGCCATGCTGCAAAAAGTGTCAAAACCAGAAATGCAGGACAGGCCATGGAGAAATGGCAGCCTTGCTACACTGATGGGCGGGATGTAAATTGCCAACAACCACTCTGGAGAAGTGTACGTTGTGTCCTGAAACATCGAAAAAAAACAGCTTAGGGAGCATAGGGCACGTCCACTCATGGGCGTATAAATTGGAAAAACTAAAAATCAGCAAGACACAGGCACCGGAAAGTTTAGGGCTGCTCTGTTGACAAGAACCTCCACTTCATGACACCTTAAATATCCCAGGAAAGAGAAAAATGGATAAAGAAGTTGTGGTCCTTATGTACAATGGAATATCACTCAGACATGAAATCAATGTCATAAGGCTAGTAGAAGCAAGATGAGTGGAGTTAGGTACGACGATTCTAAGTGAAATAAGTCACACAGAAAAAGACACTTATCATAAGCTATCACTTATAGAGGGAATGTAAAAACCGCTACACTTGAACTGAATTACAAAACAGAACAGAGTCACACGTTTAGAAAACACACTATGGCTGCTTAACGGGAATGGTGAGGTGGGGTGATGCATAAAACAAGGGTTTCAAATTCGCTCAGATACCGTTCCATACACCCAATATGTAATAGACAAGACCTACTCCTTGCTCAGTGAACTGGACTCAACACCCCCTATTCCCCGCACAAGAATATATGTGACTAGTAAGAATCTTAAAACCTATGTATTGATATCTGTCTGGAAGTGAGTCAAGTGGGTGTAAAGCCGCATAAACACAACCATGAAAAGCAGCTAAACCCCATTATAAAAATAAATTACTTTTAAAAACCCGTAAAACAAAGACAGTGAAAGAGAGAGAAATTCTTACAAAATTCGTTCAGAGGCTGTGATGCAACCTGGATTGACCATATCTACACCCACACCTGGATGAGACATAAGGGTGGACACTCTTGGGGCTGAGAGGTTGGGTGAGGTTGGGTGAGCAAACGCAGACCCTTTAAAGTAATACTGCGTGGTACCCATCCCATGGGTCCCAAATCTCCAGGTTCAAGGGCATCTTCCTACATCGAAAACATGCATGAGAAACCCAGAAGATGGTACACCGTGTGATTTTGAAAGGTTTCTAAAACGCACCTCATTTCTCATCTCCTTGTGCTCGGTTTCGCCATTCCAGCTACTTTACTAGCAATCTCCCTACTTGGAGAATCAGCACCTTTAACCTCCTGTTCCCTACAGGTTGCAATTTGTCCTGAGGACGAACGGGAAGAGGGGCAACCAATGAGAGACTAGATCTAGGTGTTGGAACAGGCACAGGTCACTCTATTTTCCCAACAGGAAGAAGAATTAACCACAGGCTCAGCCTGCCGCCCAGAAGCAGAATAGGGCCTGAGGCAATCCCGCGCTTTTGCGGCCAGCTCCCAAAAAAGACATTTGAAAAATGGAGCTCAGGGAAACTGCAATTCACAAACCCGCAGAGTTATAAATGATAACTCTCATCCACAGATATATTGAGGGAAGGCAACGAAGAGGATTTGAAAGCAACGCAGAATTGCAGGAAACAGATTTCAGGAGGTAGATACGAATCGCCTTTAAAGCACATGAAAAGCGGCAAAACGTCGACAATGATGCCCTTGGCCAAAAAGGGCGTATGCGTTTTTTCCTGAATATATTCAGGAAAAAACGCATACGCCCTTTTTGGCCAACCAAGCAACCTGGAAAGGCAAATCAGCGCTACAAAGAAGTCTCGCTTCCCATCGGTGAAAAGGGCCATGCTGCAAAAAGTGTCAAAACCAGAAATGCAGGACAGGCCATGGAGAAATGGCAGCCTTGCTACACTGATGGGCGGGATGTAAATTGCCAACAACCACTCTGGAGAAGTGTACGTTGTGTCCTGAAACATCGAAAAAAAACAGCTTAGGGAGCATAGGGCACGTCCACTCATGGGCGTATAAATTGGAAAAACTAAAAATCAGCAAGACACAGGCACCGGAAAGTTTAGGGCTGCTCTGTTGACAAGAACCTCCACTTCATGACACCTTAAATATCCCAGGAAAGAGAAAAATGGATAAAGAAGTTGTGGTCCTTATGTACAATGGAATATCACTCAGACATGAAATCAATGTCATAAGGCTAGTAGAAGCAAGATGAGTGGAGTTAGGTACGACGATTCTAAGTGAAATAAGTCACACAGAAAAAGACACTTATCATAAGCTATCACTTATAGAGGGAATGTAAAAACCGCTACACTTGAACTGAATTACAAAACAGAACAGAGTCACACGTTTAGAAAACACACTATGGCTGCTTAACGGGAAAGGTGAGGTGGGGTGATGCATAAAACAAGGGTTTCAAATTCGCTCAGATACCGTTCCATACACCCAATATGTAATAGACAAGACCTACTCCTTGCTCAGTGAACTGGACTCAACACCCCCTATTCCCCGCACAAGAATATATGTGACTAGTAAGAATCTTAAAACCTATGTATTGATATCTGTCTGGAAGTGAGTCAAGTGGGTGTAAAGCCGCATAAACACAACCATGAAAAGCAGCTAAACCCCATTATAAAAATAAATTACTTTTAAAAACCCGTAAAACAAAGACAGTGAAAGAGAGAGAAATTCTTACAAAATTCGTTCAGAGGCTGTGATGCAACCTGGATTGACCATATCTACACCCACTCCTGGATGAGACATAAGGGTGGACACTCTTGGGGCTGAGAGGTTGGGTGAGGTTGGGTGAGAAAACGCAGACCCTTTAAAGTAATACTGCGTGGTACCCATCCCATGGGTCCCAAATCTCCAGGTTCAAGGGCATCTTCCTACATCGAATACATGCATGAGAAACCCAGAAGATGGTACACCGTGTGATTTTGAAAGGTTTCTAAAACGCACCTCATTTCTCATCTCCTTGTGCTCGGTTTCGCCATTCCAGCTACTTTACTAGCAATCTCCCTACTTGGAGAATCAGCACCTTTAACCTCCTGTTCCCTACAGGCTGCAATTTGTCCTGAGGACGAACCGGAAGAGGGGCAACCAATGAGAGACTAGATCTAGGTGTTGGGACAGGCACAGGTCACTCTATTTTCCCAACAGGAAGAAGAATTAACCACAGGCTCAGCCTGCCGCCCAGAAGCAGAAGAGGGCCTGAGGCAATCCCGCGCTTTTGCGGCCAGCTCCCAAAAAAGACAGTTGAAAAATGGAGCTCAGGGAAACTGCAATTCACAAACCCGCAGAGTTATAAATGATAACTCTCATCCACAGATATATTGAGGGAAGGCAACGAAGAGGATTTGAAAGCAAGGCAGAATTGCAGGAAACAGATTTCAGGAGGTAGATACGAATCGCCTTTAAAGCACATGAAAAGCGGCAAAAGGTCGACAATGATGCCCTTGGCCAAAAAGGGCGTATGCGTTTTTTCCTGAATATATTCAGGAAAAAACACATACGCCCTTCTTGGCCAACCAAGCAACCTGGAAAGGCAAATCAGCGCTACAAAGAAGTCTCGCTTCCCATCCGTGAAAAGGGCCATGCTGCAAAAAGTGTCAAAACCAGAAATGCAGGAC
Organism: Eschrichtius robustus; assembly: GCF_028021215.1. Lineage (NCBI taxonomy): Eukaryota > Metazoa > Chordata > Mammalia > Artiodactyla > Eschrichtiidae > Eschrichtius > Eschrichtius robustus. The sequence goes on from NW_027175315.1 coordinate 3,383,955, forward strand.
AGGCAATGGAGAAATGGCAGCCTTGCTACACTGATGGGCGGGATGTAAATTGCCAACAGCCACTCTGGAGAAGTGTACGTTGTGTCCTGAAACATCGAAAAAAAACAGCTTAGGGAGCATAGGGCACGTCCACTCATGGGCGTATAAATTGGAAAAACTAAAAATCAGCAAGACACAGGCACCCGAAAGTTTAGGGCTGCTCTGTTGACAAGAACCTCCACTTCATGACACCTTAAATATCCCAGGAAAGAGAAAAATGGATAAAGAAGTTGTGGTCCTTATGTACAATGGAATATCACTCAGACATGAAATCAATATCATAAGGCTAGTAGAAGCAAGATGAGTGGAGTTAGGTATGACGATTCTAAGTGAAATAAGTCACACAGAAAAAGACACTTATCATAAGCTATCACTTATAGAGGGAATGTAAAAACCGCTACACTTGAACTGAATTACAAAACAGAACAGAGTCACACGTTTAGAAAACACACTATAGCTGCTTAACAGGAAAGGTGAGGTGGGGTGATGCATAAAACAAGGGTTTCAAATTGGCTCAGATACCGTTCCATACACCCAATATGTAATAGACAAGACCTACTCCTTGCTCAGTGAACTGGACTCAACACCCCCTATTCCCCGCACAAGAATATATGTGACTAGTAAGAATCTTAAAACCTATGTATTGATATCTGTCTGGAAGTGAGTCAAGTGGGTGTAAAGCCGCATAAACACAGCCATGAAAGGCAGCTAAACCCCATTATAAAAATAAATTACTTTTAAAAACCCGTAAAACAAAGACAGTGAAAGAGAGAGAAATTCTTACAAAATTCGTTCAGAGGCTGTGATGCAACCTGGATTGACCATATCTAGACCCACACCTGGATGAGACATAAGGGTGGACACTCTTGGGGCTGAGAGGTTGGGTGAGGTTGGGTGAGAAAACCCAGACCCTTTAAAGTAATACTGCGTGGTACCCATCCCATGGGTCCCAAATCTCCAGGTTCAAGGGCATCTTCCTACATCGAAAACATGCATGAGAAACCCAGAATATGGTACACCGTGTGATTTTGAAAGGTTTCTAAAACGCACCTCATTTCTCATCTCCTTGTGCTCGGTTTCGCCATTCCAGCTACTTTACTAGCAATCTCCCTACTTGGAGAATCAGCACCTTTAACCTCCTGTTCCCTACAGGTTGCAATTTGTCCTGAGGACGAACGGGAAGAGGGGCAACCAATGAGAGACTAGATCTAGGTGTTGGGACAGGCACAGGTCACTCTATTTTCCCAACAGGAAGAAGAATTAACCACAGGCTCAGCCTGCCGCCCAGAAGCAGAATAGGGCCTGAGGCAATCCCGCGCTTTTGCGGCCAGCTCCCAAAAAAGACATTTGAAAAATGGAGCTCAGGGAAACTGCAATTCACAAACCCGCAGAGTTATAAATGATAACTCTCATCCACAGATATATTGAGGGAAGGCAACGAAGAGGATTTGAAAGCAAGGCAGAATTGCAGGAAACAGATTTCAGGAGGTAGATACGAATCGCCTTTAAAGCACATGAAAAGCGGTAAAAGGTCGACAATGATGCCCTTGGCCAAAAAGGGCGTATGCGTTTTTTCCTGAATATATTCAGGAAAAAACACATACGCCCTTTTTGGCCAACCAAGCAACCTGGAAAGGCAAATCAGCGCTACAAAGAAGTCTCGCTTCCCATCGGTGAAAAGGGCCATGCTGCAAAAAGTGTCAAAACCAGAAATGCAGGACAGGCCATGGAGAAATGGCAGCCTTGCTACACTGATGGGCGGGATGTAAATTGCCAACAGCCACTCTGGAGAAGTGTACGTTGTGTCCTGAAACATCGAAAAAAAACAGCTTAGGGAGCATAGGGCACGTCCACTCATGGGCGTATAAATTGGAAAAACTAAAAATCAGCAAGACACAGGCACCGGAAAGTTTAGGGCTGCTCTGTTGACAAGAACCTCCACTTCATGACACCTTAAATATCCCAGGAAAGAGAAAAATGGATAAAGAAGTTGTGGTCCTTATGTACAATGGAATATCACTCAGACATGAAATCAATGTCATAAGGCTAGTAGAAGCAAGATGAGTGGAGTTAGGTACGACGATTCTAAGTGAAATAAGTCACACAGAAAAAGACACTTATCATAAGCTATCACTTATAGATGGAATGTAAAAACCGCTACACTTGAACTGAATTACAAAACAGAACAGAGTCACACGTTTAGAAAACACACTATGGCTGCTTAACGGGAATGGTGAGGTGGGGTGATGCATAAAACAAGGGTTTCAAATTCGCTCAGATACCGTTCCATACACCCAATATGTAATAGACAAGACCTACTCCTTGCTCAGTGAACTGGACTCAACACCCCCTATTCACCACACAAGAATATATGTGACTAGTAAGAATCTTAAATCCTATGTATTGATATCTCTCTGGAAGTGAGTCAAGTGGGTGTAAAGCCGCATAAACACAGCCATGAAAAGCAGCTAAACCCCATTATAAAAATAAATTACTTTTAAAAACCCATAAAACAAAGACAGTGAAAGAGAGAGAAATTCTTACAAAATTCGTTCAGAGGCTGTGATGCAACCTGGATTGACCATATCAAGACCCACAGCTGGATGAGACATAAGGGTGGACACTCTTGGGGCTGAGAGGTTGGGTGTGGTTGGGTGAGCAAACGCAGACCCTTTAAAGTAATACTGCGTGGTACCCATCCCATGGGTCCCAAATCTCCAGGTTCAAGGGCATCTTCCTACATCGAAAACATGCATGAGAAACCCAGAAGATGGTACACCGTGTGATTTTGAAAGGTTTCTAAAACGCACCTCATTTCTCATCTCCTTGTGCTCGGTTTCGCCATTCCAGCTACTTTACTAGCAATCTCCCTACTTGGAGAATCAGCACCTTTAACCTCCTGTTCCCTACAGGCTGCAATTTTGTCCTGAGGACGAACCGGAAGAGGGGCAACCAATGAGAGACTAGATCTAGGTGTTGGGACAGGCACAGGTCACTCTATTTTCCCAACAGGAAGAAGAATTAACCACAGGCTCAGCCTGCCGCCCAGAAGCAGAATAGGGCCTGAGGCAATCCCGCGCTTTTGAGGCCAGCTCCCAAAAAAGACAGTTGAAAAATGGACCTCAGGGAAACTGCAATTCACAAACCCGCAGAGTTATAAATGATAACTCTCATCCACAGATATATTGAGGGAAGGCAACGAAGAGAATTTGAAAGCAAGGCAGAATTGCAGGAAACAGATTTCAGGAGGTAGATACGAATCGCCTTTAAAGCACATGAAAAGCGGCAAAACGTCGACAATGATGCCCTTGGCCAAAAAGGGCGTATGCGTTTTTTCCTGAATATATTCAGCAAAAAACGCATACGCCCTTTTTGGCCAACCAAGCAACCTGGAAAGGCAAATCAGCGCTACAAAGAAGTCTCGCTTCCCATCGGTGAAAAGGGCCATGCTGCAAAAAGTGTCAAAACCAGAAATGCAGGACAGGCCATGGAGAAATGGCAGCCTTGCTACACTGATGGGCGGGATGTAAATTGCCAACAACCACTCTGGAGAAGTGTACGTTGTGTCCTGAAACATCGAAAAAAAACAGCTTAGGGAGCATAGGGCACGTCCACTCATGGGCGTATAAATTGGAAAAACTAAAAATCAGCAAGACACAGGCACCGGAAAGTTTAGGGCTGCTCTGTTGACAAGAACCTCCACTTCATGACACCTTAAATATCCCAGGAAAGAGAAAAATGGATAAAGAAGTTGTGGTCCTTATGTACAATGGAATATCACTCAGACATGAAATCAATGTCATAAGGCTAGTAGAAGCAAGATGAGTGGAGTTAGGTACGACGATTCTAAGTGAAATAAGTCACACAGAAAAAGACACTTATCATAAGCTATCACTTATAGAGGGAATGTAAAAACCGCTACACTTGAACTGAATTACAAAACAGAACAGAGTCACACGTTTAGAAAACACACTATGGCTGCTTAACGGGAATGGTGAGGTGGGGTGATGCATAAAACAAGGGTTTCAAATTCGCTCAGATACCGTTCCATACACCCAATATGTAATAGACAAGACCTACTCCTTGCTCAGTGAACTGGACTCAACACCCCCTATTCCCCGCACAAGAATATATGTGACTAGTAAGAATCTTAAAACCTATGTATTGATATCTGTCTGGAAGTGAGTCAAGTGGGTGTAAAGCCGCATAAACACAACCATGAAAAGCAGCTAAACCCCATTATAAAAATAAATTACTTTTAAAAACCCGTAAAACAAAGACAGTGAAAGAGAGAGAAATTCTTACAAAATTCGTTCAGAGGCTGTGATGCAACCTGGATTGACCATATCTACACCCACACCTGGATGAGACATAAGGGTGGACACTCTTGGGGCTGAGAGGTTGGGTGAGGTTGGGTGAGCAAACGCAGACCCTTTAAAGTAATACTGCGTGGTACCCATCCCATGGGTCCCAAATCTCCAGGTTCAAGGGCATCTTCCTACATCGAAAACATGCATGAGAAACCCAGAAGATGGTACACCGTGTGATTTTGAAAGGTTTCTAAAACGCACCACATTTCTCATCTCCTTGTGCTCGGTTTCGCCATTCCAGCTACTTTACTAGCAATCTCCCTACTTGGAGAATCAGCACCTTTAACCTCCTGTTCCCTACAGGTTGCAATTTGTCCTGAGGACGAACGGGAAGAGGGGCAACCAATGAGAGACTAGATCTAGGTGTTGGGACAGGCACAGGTCACTCTATTTTCCCAACAGGAAGAAGAATTAACCACAGGCTCAGCCTGCCGCCCAGAAGCAGAATAGGGCCTGAGGCAATCCCGCGCTTTTGCGGCCAGCTCCCAAAAAAGACATTTGAAAAATGGAGCTCAGGGAAACTGCAATTCACAAACCCGCAGAGTTATAAATGATAACTCTCATCCACAGATATATTGAGGGAAGGCAACGAAGAGGATTTGAAAGCAAGGCAGAATTGCAGGAAACAGATTTCAGGAGGTAGATACGAATCGCCTTTAAAGCACATGAAAAGCGGCAAAAGGTCGACAATGATGCCCTTGGCCAAAAAGGGCGTATGCGTTTTTTCCTGAATATATTCAGGAAAAAACACATACGCCCTTTTTGGCCAACCAAGCAACCTGGAAAGGCAAATCAGCGCTACAAAGAAGTCTCGCTTCCCATCGGTGAAAAGGGCCATGCTGCAAAAAGTGTCAAAACCAGAAATGCAGGACAGGCCATGGAGAAATGGCAGCCTTGCTACACTGATGGGCGGGATGTAAATTGCCAACAGCCACTCTGGAGAAGTGTACGTTGTGTCCTGAAACATCGAAAAAAAACAGCTTAGGGAGCATAGGGCACGTCCACTCATGGGCGTATAAATTGGAAAAACTAAAAATCAGCAAGACACAGGCACCGGAAAGTTTAGGGCTGCTCTGTTGACAAGAATCTCCACTTCATGACACCTTAAATATCCCAGGAAAGAGAAAAATGGATAAAGAAGTTGTGGTCCTTATGTACAATGGAATATCACTCACACATGAAATCAATGTCATAAGGCTAGTAGAAGCAAGATGAGTGGAGTTAGGTACGACGATTCTAAGTGAAATAAGTCACACAGAAAAAGACACTTATCATAAGCTATCACTTATAGAGGGAATGTAAAAACCGCTACACTTGAACTGAATTACAAAACAGAACAGAGTCACACGTTTAGAAAACACACTATGGCTGCTTAACGGGAATGGTGAGGTGGGGTGATGCATAAAACAAGGGTTTCAAATTCGCTCAGATACCGTTCCATACACCCAATATGTAATAGACAAGACCTACTCCTTGCTCAGTGAACTGGACTCAACACCCCCTATTCACCACACAAGAATATATGTGACTAGTAAGAATCTTAAATCCTATGTATTGATATCTCTCTGGAAGTGAGTCAAGTGGGTGTAAAGCCGCATAAACACAGCCATGAAAAGCAGCTAAACCCCATTATAAAAATAAATTACTTTTAAAAAACCGTAAAACAAAGACAGTGAAAGAGAGAGAAATTCTTACAAAATTCGTTCAGAGGCTGTGATGCAACCTGGATTGACCATATCAAGACCCACACCTGGATGAGACATAAGGGTGGACACTCTTGGGGCTGAGAGGTTGGGTGAGGTTGGGTGAGCAAACGCAGACCCTTTAAAGTAATACTGCGTGGTACCCATCCCATGGGTCCCAAATCTCCAGGTTCAAGGGCATCTTCCTACATCGAAAACATGCATGAGAAACCCAGAAGATGGTACACCGTGTGATTTTGAAAGGTTTCTAATACGCACCTCATTTCTCATCTCCTTGTGCTCGGTTTCGCCATTCCAGCTACTTTACTAGCAATCTCCCTACTTGGAGAATCAGCACCTTTAACCTCCTGTTCCCTACAGGTTGCAATTTGTCCTGAGGACGAACCGGAAGAGGGGCAACCAATGAGAGACTAGATCTAGGTGTTGGGACAGGCACAGGTCACTCTATTTTCCCAACAGGAAGAAGAATTAACCACAGGCTCAGCCTGCCGCCCAGAAGCAGAATAGGGCCTGAGGCAATCCCGCGCTTTTGAGGCCAGCTCCCAAAAAAGACAGTTGAAAAATGGACCTCAGGGAAACTGCAATTCACAAACCCGCAGAGTTATAAATGATAACTCTCATCCACAGATATATTGAGGGAAGGCAACGAAGAGGATTTGAAAGCAAGGCAGAATTGCAGGAAACAGATTTCAGGAGGTAGATACGAATCGCCTTTAAAGCACATGAAAAGCGGCAAAAGGTCGACAATGATGCCCTTGGCCAAAAAGGGCGTATGCGTTTTTTCCTGAATATATTCAGGAAAAAACGCATACGCCCTTTTTGGCCAACCAAGCAACCTGGAAAGGCAAATCAGCACTACAAAGAAGTCTCGCTTCCCATCGGTGAAAAGGGCCATGCTGCAAAAAGTGTCAAAACCAGAAATGCAGGACAGGCCATGGAGAAATGGCAGCCTTGCTACACTGATGGGCGGGATGTAAATTGCCAACAACCACTCTGGAGAAGTGTACGTTGTGTCCTGAAACATCGAAAAAAAACAGCTTAGGGAGCATAGGGCACGTCCACTCATGGGCGTATAAATTGGAAAAACTAAAAATCAGCAAGACACAGGCACCGGAAAGTTTAGGGCTGCTCTGTTGACAAGAACCTCCACTTCATGACACCTTAAATATCCCAGGAAAGAGAAAAATGGATAAAGAAGTTGTGGTCCTTATGTACAATGGAATATCACTCAGACATGAAATCAATGTCATAAGGCTAGTAGAAGCAAGATGAGTGGAGTTAGGTACGACGATTCTAAGTGAAATAAGTCACACAGAAAAAGACACTTATCATAAGCTATCACTTATAGAGGGAATGTAAAAACCGCTACACTTGAACTGAATTACAAAACAGAACAGAGTCACACGTTTAGAAAACACACTATGGCTGCTTAACGGGAATGGTGAGGTGGGGTGATGCATAAAACAAGGGTTTCAAATTCGCTCAGATACCGTTCCATACACCCAATATGTAATAGACAAGACCTACTCCTTGCTCAGTGAACTGGACTCAACACCCCCTATTCCCCGCACAAGAATATATGTGACTAGTAAGAATCTTAAAACCTATGTATTGATATCTGTCTGGAAGTGAGTCAAGTGGGTGTAAAGCCGCATAAACACAACCATGAAAAGCAGCTAAACCCCATTATAAAAATAAATTACTTTTAAAAACCCGTAAAACAAAGACAGTGAAAGAGAGAGAAATTCTTACAAAATTCGTTCAGAGGCTGTGATGCAACCTGGATTGACCATATCTACACCCACACCTGGATGAGACATAAGGGTGGACACTCTTGGGGCTGAGAGGTTGGGTGAGGTTGGGTGAGCAAACGCAGACCCTTTAAAGTAATACTGCGTGGTACCCATCCCATGGGTCCCAAATCTCCAGGTTCAAGGGCATCTTCCTACATCGAAAACATGCATGAGAAACCCAGAAGATGGTACACCGTGTGATTTTGAAACGTTTCTAAAACGCACCTCATTTCTCATCTCCTTGTGCTCGGTTTCGCCATTCCAGCTACTTTACTAGCAATCTCCCTACTTGGAGAATCAGCACCTTTAACCTCCTGTTTCCTACAGGTTGCAATTTGTCCTGAGGACGAACGGGAAGAGGGGCAACCAATGAGAGACTAGATCTAGGTGTTGGGACAGGCACAGGTCACTCTATTTTCCCAACAGGAAGAAGAATTAACCACAGGCTCAGCCTGCCGCCCAGAAGCAGAATAGGGCCTGAGGCAATCCCGCGCTTTTGCGGCCAGCTCCCAAAAAAGAGAGTTGAAAAATGGAGCTCAGGGAAACTGCAATTCACAAACCCGCAGAGTTATAAATGATAACTCTCATCCACAGATATATTGAGGGAAGGCAACGAAGAGGATTTGAAAGCAAGGCAGAATTGCAGGAAACAGATTTCAGGAGGTAGATACGAATCGCCTTTAAAGCACATGAAAAGCGGCAAAACGTCGACAATGATGCCCTTGGCCAAAAAGGGCGTATGCGTTTTTTCCTGAATATATTCAGGAAAAAACGCATACGCCCTTTTTGGCCAACCAAGCAACCTGGAAAGGCAAATCAGCGCTACAAAGAAGTCTCGCTTCCCATCGGTGAAAAGGGCCATGCTGCAAAAAGTGTCAAAACCAGAAATGCAGGACAGGCCATGGAGAAATGGCAGCCTTGCTACACTGATGGGCGGGATGTAAATTGCCAACAACCACTCTGGAGAAGTGTACGTTGTGTCCTGAAACTTCGAAAAAAAACAGCTTAGGGAGCATAGGGCACGTCCACTCATGGGCGTATAAATTGGAAAAACTAAAAATCAGCAAGTCACAGGCACCCGAAAGTTTAGGGCTGCTCTGTTGACAAGAACCTCCACTTCATGACACCTTAAATATCCCAGGAAAGAGAAAAATGGATAAACAAGTTGTGGTCCTTATGTACAATGGAATATCACTCAGACATGAAATCAATGTCATAAGGCTAGTAGAAGCAAGATGAGTGGAGTTAGGTACGACGATCCTAAGTGAAATAAGTCACACAGAAAAAGACACTTATCATAAGCTATCACTTATAGAGGGAATGTAAAAACCGCTACACTTGAACTGAATTACAAAACAGAACAGAGTCACACGTTTAGAAAACACACTATGGCTGCTTAACGGGAATGGTGAGGTGGGGTGATGCATAAAACAAGGGTTTCAAATTCGCTCAGATACCGTTCCATACACCCAATATGTAATAGACAAGACCTACTCCTTGCTCAGTGAACTGGACTAAACACCCCCTATTCCCCGCACAAGAATATATGTGACTAGTAAGAATCTTAAAACCTATGTATTGATATCTGTCTGGAAGTGAGTCAAGTGGGTGTAAAGCCGCATAAACACAACCATGAAAAGCAGCTAAACCCCATTATAAAAATAAATTACTTTTAAAAACCCGTAAAACAAAGACAGTGAAAGAGAGAGAAATTCTTACAAAATTCGTTCAGAGGCTGTGATGCAACCTGGATTGACCATATCTAGACCCACACCTGGATGAGACATAAGGGTGGACACTCTTGGGGCTGAGAGGTTGGGTGAGGTTGGGTGAGCAAACGCAGACCCTTTAAAGTAATACTGCGTGGTACCCATCCCATGGGTCCCAAATCTCCAGGTTCAAGGGCATCTTCCTACATCGAAAACATGCATGAGAAACCCAGAAGATGGTACACCGTGTGATTTTGAAAGGTTTCTAAAACGCACCTCATTTCTCATCTCCTTGTGCTCGGTTTCGCCATTCCAGCTACTTTACTAGCAATCTCCCTACTTGGAGAATCAGCACCTTTAACCTCCTGTTCCCTACAGGTTGCAATTTGTCCTGAGGACGAACGGGAAGAGGGGCAACCAATGAGAGACTAGATCTAGGTGTTGGGACAGGCACAGGTCACTCTATTTTCCCAACAGGAAGAAGAATTAACCACAGGCTCAGCCTGCCGCCCAGAAGCAGAATAGGGCCTGAGGCAATCCCGCGCTTTTGCGGCCAGCTCCCAAAAAAGACATTTGAAAAATGGAGCTCAGGGAAACTGCAATTCACAAACCCGCAGAGTTATAAATGATAACTCTCATCCACAGATATATTGAGGGAAGGCAACGAAGAGGATTTGAAAGCAAGGCAGAATTGCAGGAAACAGATTTCAGGAGGTAGATACGAATCGCCTTTAAAGCACATGAAAAGCGGCAAAAGGTCGACAATGATGCCCTTGGCCAAAAAGGGCGTATGCGTTTTTTCCTGAATATATTCAGGAAAAAACGCATACGCCCTTTTTGGCCAACCAAGCAACCTGGAAAGGCAAATCAGCGCTACAAAGAAGTCTCGCTTCCCATCGGTGAAAAGGGCCATGCTGCAAAAAGTGTCAAAACCAGAAATGCAGGACAGGCCATGGAGAAATGGCAGCCTTGCTACACTGATGGGCGGGATGTAAATTGCCAACAGCCACTCTGGAGAAGTGTACGTTGTGTCCTGAAACATCGAAAAAAAACAGCTTAGGGAGCATAGGGCACGTCCACTCATGGGCGTATAAATTGGAATAACTAAAAATCAGCAAGACACAGGCACCAGAAAGTTTAGGGCTGCTCTGTTGACAAGAACCTCCACTTCATGACACCTTAAATATCCCAGGAAAGAGAAAAATGGATAAAGAAGTTGTGGTCCTTATGTACAATGGAATATCACTCAGACATGAAATCAATGTCATAAGGCTAGTAGAAGCAAGATGAGTGGAGTTAGGTACGACGATTCTAAGTGAAATAAGTCACACAGAAAAAGACACTTATCATAAGCTATCACTTATAGAGGGAATATAAAAACCGCTACACTTGAACTGAATTACAAAACAGAACAGAGTCACACGTTTAGAAAACACACTATGGCTGCTTAACGGGAATGGTGAGGTGGGGTGATGCATAAAACAAGGGTTTCAAATTCGCTCAGATACCGTTCCATACACCCAATATGTAATAGACAAGACCTACTCCTTGCTCAGTGAACTGGACTCAACAACCCCTATTCACCACACAAGAATATATGTGACTAGTAAGAATCTTAAAACCTATGTATTGATATCTCTCTGGAAGTGAGTCAAGTGGGTGTAAAGCCGCATAAACACAGCCATGAAAAGCAGCTAAACCCCATTATAAAAATAAATTACTTTTAAAAACCCGTAAAACAAAGACAGTGAAAGAGAGAGAAATTCTTACAAAATTCGTTCAGAGGCTGTGATGCAACCTGGATTGACCATATCAAGACCCACAGCTGCATGAGACATAAGGGTGGACACTCTTGGGGCTGAGAGGTTGGGTGTGGTTGGGTGAGCAAACGCAGACCCTTTAAAGTAATACTGCGTGGTACCCATCCCATGGGTCCCAAATCTCCAGGTTCAAGGGCATCTTCCTACATCGAAAACATGCATGAGAAACCCAGAAGATGGTACACCGTGTGATTTTGAAAGGTTTCTAAAACGCACCTCATTTCTCATCTCCTTGTGCTCGGTTTCGCCATTCCAGCTACTTTACTAGCAATCTCCCTACTTGGAGAATCAGCACCTTTAACCTCCTGTTCCCTACAGGTTGCAATTTGTCCTGAGGACGAACGGGAAGAGGGGCAACCAATGAGAGACTAGATCTAGGTGTTGGGACAGGCACAGGTCACTCTATTTTCCCAACAGGAAGAAGAATTAACCACAGGCTCAGCCTGCCGCCCAGAAGCAGAATAGGGCCTGAGGCAATCCCGCACTTTTGAGGCCAGCTCCCAAAAAAGACAGTTGAAAAATGGACCTCAGGGAAACTGCAATTCACAAACCCGCAGAGTTATAAATGATAACTCTCATCCACAGATATATTGAGGGAAGGCAACGAAGAGGATTTGAAGGCAAGGCAGAATTGCAGGAAACAGATTTCAGGAGGTAGATACGAATCGCCTTTAAAGCACATGAAAAGCGGCAAAACGTCGACAATGATGCCCTTGGCCAAAAAGGGCGTATGCGTTTTTTCCTGAATATATTCAGGAAAAAACGCATACGCCCTTTTTGGCCAACCAAGCAACCTGGAAAGGCAAATCAGCGCTACAAAGAAGTCTCGCTTCCCATCGGTGAAAAGGGCCATGCTGCAAAAAGTGTCAAAACCAGAAATGCAGGACAGGCCATGGAGAAATGGCAGCCTTGCTACACTGATGGGCGGGATGTAAATTGCCAACAACCACTCTGGAGAAGTGTACGTTGTGTCCTGAAACATCGAAAAAAAACAGCTTAGGGAGCATAGGGCACGTCCACTCATGGGCGTATAAATTGAAAAAACTAAAAATCAGCAAGACACAGGCACCGGAAAGTTTAGGGCTGCTCTGTTGACAAGAACCTCCACTTCATGACACCTTAAATATCCCAGGAAAGAGAAAAATGGATAAAGAAGTTGTGGTCCTTATGTACAATGGAATATCACTCAGACATGAAATCAATGTCATAAGGCTAGTAGAAGCAAGATGAGTGGAGTTAGGTACGACGATTCTAAGTGAAATAAGTCACACAGAAAAAGACACTTATCATAAGCTATCACTTATAGAGGGAATGTAAAAACCGCTACACTTGAACTGAATTACAAAACAGAACAGAGTCACACGTTTAGAAAACACACTATGGCTGCTTAACGGGAATGGTGAGGTGGGGTGATGCATAAAACAAGGGTTTTAAATTCGCTCAGATACCGTTCCATACACCCAATATGTAATAGACAAGACCTACTCCTTGCTCAGTGAACTGGACTCAACACCCCCTATTCACCACACAAGAATATATGTGACTAGTAAGAATCTTAAAACCTATGTATTGATATCTCTCTGGAAGTGAGTCAAGTGGGTGTAAAGCCGCATAAACACAGCCATGAAAAGCAGCTAAACCCCATTATAAAAATAAATTACTTTTAAAAACCCATAAAACAAAGACAGTGAAAGAGAGAGAAATTCTTACAAAATTCGTTCCGAGGCTGTGATGTAACCTGGATTGACCATATCAAGATCCACAGCTGGATGAGACATAAGGGTGGACACTCTTGGGGCTGAGAGGTTGGGTGTGGTTGGGTGAGCAAACGCAGACCCTTTAAAGTAATACTGCGTGGTACCCATCCCATGGGTCCCAAATCTCCAGGTTCAAGGGCATCTTCCTACATCGAAAACATGCATGAGAAACCCAGAAAATGGTACACCGTGTGATTTTGAAAGGTTTCTAAAACGCACCTCATTTCTCATCTCCTTGTGCTCGGTTTCGCCATTCCAGCTACTTTACTAGCAATCTCCCTACTTGGAGAATCAGCACCTTTAACCTCCTGTTCCCTACAGGTTGCAATTTGTCCTGAGGACGAACGGGAAGAGGGGCAACCAATGAGAGACTAGATCTAGGTGTTGGGACAGGCACAGGTCACTCTATTTTCCCAACAGGAAGAATAATTAACCACAGGCTCAGCCTGCCGCCCAGAAGCAGAATAGGGCCTGAGGCAATCCCGCACTTTTGAGGCCAGCTCCCAAAAAAGACAGTTGAAAAATGGACCTCAGGGAAACTGCAATTCACAAACCCGCAGAGTTATAAATGATAACTCTCATCCACAGATATATTGAGGGAAGGCAACGAAGAGGATTTGAAAGCAAGGCAGAATTGCAGGAAACAGATTTCAGGAGGTAGATACGAATCGCCTTTAAAGCACATGAAAAGCGGCAAAACGTCGACAATGATGCCCTTGGCCAAAAAGGGCTTATGCGTTTTTTCCTGAATATATTCAGGAAAAAACGCATACGCCCTTTTTGGCCAACCAAGCAACCTGGAAAGGCAAATCAGCACTACAAAGAAGTCTCGCTTCCCAACGGTCAAAAGGGCCATGCTGCAAAAAGTGTCAAAACCAGAAATGCAGGACAGGCCATGGAGAAATGGCAGCCTTGCTACACTGATGGGCGGGATGTAAATTGCCAACAGCCACTCTGGAGAAGTATACGTTGTGTCCTGAAACATCGAAAAAAAACAGCTTAGGGAGCATAGGGCACGTCCACTCATGGGCGTATAAATTGGAAAAACTAAAAATCAGCAAGACACAGGCACCGGAAAGTTTAGGGCTGCTCTGTTGACAAGAACCTCCACTTCATGACACCTTAAATATCCCAGGAAAGAGAAAAATGGATAAAGAAGTTGTGGTCCTTATGTACAATGGAATATCACTCAGACATGAAATCAATGTCATAAGGCTAGTAGAAGCAAGATGAGTGGAGTTAGGTACGACGATTCTAAGTGAAATAAGTCACACAGAAAAAGACACTTATCATAAGCTATCACTTATAGAGGGAATGTAAAAACCGCTACACTTGAACTGAATTACAAAACAGAACAGAGTCACACGTTTAGAAAACACACTATGGCTGCTTAACGGGAATGGTGAGGTGGGGTGATGCATAAAACAAGGGTTTTAAATTCGCTCAGATACCGTTCCATACACCCAATATGTAATAGACAAGACCTACTCCTTTCTCAGTGAACTGGACTCAACACCCCCTATTCACCACACAAGAATATATGTGACTAGTAAGAATCTTAAAACCTATGTATTGATATCTCTCTGGAAGTGAGTCAAGTGGGTGTAAAGCCGCATAAACACAGCCATGAAAAGCAGCTAAACCGCATTATAAAAATAAATTACTTTTAAAAACCCATAAAACAAAGACAGTGAAAGAGAGAGAAATTCTTACAAAATTCGTTCAGAGGCTGTGATGCAAACTGGATTGACCATATCAAGACCCACAGCTGGATGAGACATAAGGGTGGACACTCTTGGGGCTGAGAGGTTGGGTGTGGTTGGGTGAGCAAACGCAGACCCTTTAAAGTAATACTGCGTGGTACCCATCCCATGGGTCCCAAATCTCCAGGTTCAAGGGCATCTTCCTACATCGAAAACATGCATGAGAAACCCAGAAGATGGTACACCGTGTGATTTTGAAAGGTTTCTAAAACGCACCTCATTTCTCATCTCCTTGTGCTCGGTTTCGCCATTCCAGCTACTTTACTAGCAATCTCCCTACTTGGAGAATCAGCACCTTTAACCTCCTGTTCCCTACAGGTTGCAATTTGTCCTGAGGATGAACGGGAAGAGGGGCAACCAATGAGAGACTAGATCTAGGTGTTGGGACAGGCACAGGTCACTCTATTTTCCCAACAGGAAGAAGAATTAACCACAGGCTCAGCCTGCCGCCCAGAAGCAGAATAGGGCCTGAGGCAATCCCGCGATTTTGCGGCCAGCTCCCAGAAAAGACAGTTGAAAAATGGACCTCAGGGAAACTGCAATTCACAAACCCGCAGAGTTATAAATGATAACTCTCATCCACAGATATATTGAGGGAAGGCAACGAAGAGGATTTGAAAGCAAGGCAGAATTGCAGGAAACAGATTTCAGGAGGTAGATACGAATCGCCTTTAAAGCACATGAAAAGCGGCAAAACGTCGACAATGATGCCCTTGGCCAAAAAGGGCGTATGCGTTTTTTCCTGAATATATTCAGCAAAAAACGCATACGCCCTTTTTGGCCAACCAAGCAACCTGGAAAGGCAAATCAGCGCTACAAAGAAGTCTCGCTTCCCATCGGTGAAAAGGGCCATGCTGCAAAAAGTGTCAAAACCAGAAATGCAGGACAGGCCATGGAGAAATGGCAGCCTTGCTACACTGATGGGCGGGATGTAAATTGCCAACAGCCACTCTGGAGAAGTATACGTTGTGTCCTGAAACATCGAAAAAAAACAGCTTAGGGAGCATAGGGCACGTCCACTCATGGGCGTATAAATTGGAAAAACTAAAAATCAGCAAGACACAGGCACTGGAAAGTTTAGGGCTGCTCTGTTGACAAGAACCTCCACTTCATGACACCTTAAATATCCCAGGAAAGAGAAAAATGGATAAAGAAGTTGTGGTCCTTATGTACAATGGAATATCACTCAGACATGAAATCAATGTCATAAGGCTAGTAGAAGCAAGATGAGTGGAGTTAGGTACGACGATTCTAAGTGAAATAAGTCACACAGAAAAAGACACTTATCATAAGCTATCACTTATAGAGGGAATGTAAAAACCGCTACACTTGAACTGAATTACAAAACAGAACAGAGTCACACGTTTAGAAAACACACTATAGCTGCTTAACAGGAAAGGTGAGGTGGGGTGATGCATAAAACAAGGGTTTCAAATTCGCTCAGATACTGTTCCATACACCCAATATGTAATAGAAAAGACCTACTCCTTGCTCAGTGAACTGGACTCAACACCCCCTATTCCCCGCACAAGAATATATGTGACTAGTAAGAATCTTAAAACCTATGTATTGATATCTGTCTGGAAGTGAGTCAAGTGGGTGTAAAGCCGCATAAACACAGCCATGAAAGGCAGCTAAACCCCATTATAAAAATAAATTACTTTTAAAAACCCGTAAAACAAAGACAGTGAAAGAGAGAGAAATTCTTACAAAATTCGTTCAGAGGCTGTGATGCAACCTGGATTGACCATATCTAGACCCACAGCTGGATGAGACATAAGGGTGGACACTCTTGGGGTTGAGTGGTTGGGTGAGGTTGGGTGAGCAAACGCAGACCCTTTAAAGTAATACTGCGTGGTACCCATCCCATGGGTCCCAAATCTCCAGGTTCAAGGGCATCTTCCTACATCGAAAACATGCATGAGAAACCTAGATGATGGTACACCGTGTGATTTTGAAAGGTTTCTAAAACGCACCTCATTTCTCATCTCCTTGTGCTCGGTTTCGCCATTCCAGCTACTTTACTAGCAATCTCCCTACTTGGGGAATCAGCACCTTTAACCTCCTGTTCCGTTCAGGTTGCAATTTGTTCTGAGGATGAAAGGGAAGAGGGGCAACCAATGAGAGACTAGATCTAGGTTTTGGGACAGGCCCAGGTCACTGTATTTTCCCATCAGGAAGAAGAATTAACCACAGGCTCAGCCTGCACGCCGGAACCAGAATAGGGCCTGAAGCAATCCTGTGCTTTGCGGCCAGCTCCCAAGAAAGCGAGTTGAAAAATGGAGCTCAGGGGCACTGCAATTCAGAGACCTGCAGAGTTATAAATGATAACTCTTGGCCACAAATATATTGAGGGAAGGCAACCAAGAGGAGTTGAAAGCAAGGCAGAATTGCAGGAAACAGATTTCAGGAGGTAGATTCGAATCACCTTTAAAGCACATGAAAAGTGGCAAAACGTGGACAATGATGCCCTTGGCCCAAAAGGGCGTATGCGTTTTTTCCTGAATATATTCAGGAAAAAACGCATATGCCCTTTTTGGCCAACCAAGCACCCTGGAAAGGCAAATCAGCGCTATAAAGAAGTCTCGCTTCCCATTGGTCAAAGGGTCATGCTGAAAAAAGTGTAAAAACCAGAAAAGCAGGACAGTCCATGTAGAAATCGGAGCCTTGCTATGCTGATGGGCGGGATGTAATTTGCCAACAGCCACTCTGGAGAATTGTACGGTGTGTCCTGAAACATCTAAAAAACACAGCTTAGTGAGCATAGGGCACTTCAACTCATGGGCGTATAAATTGGGAAAACTAAAAATCATCAAGACACAGGCACCCCAAAGTTTAGGGCTGCTCTGTTCCCAAGAACCTCCACTTCGGTACTCCTTAAACATCCCAGGAAGAGGAAAATTGATAAAGAAGTTGTGGTACTTATGTACAATGGAATATCACTCAGCCATGAAATCAATGTCATAAGGCTACTAGCAGCATGATGAGTGGATGTAGGTATGATGATTTTAAGTGAAATAAGTCACATAGAAAAAGACACTTATCAAAGACATCACTTATATAGGGAATGTAAAAATCGCTACACTTAAACTGATTTACAAAACAGAACAGAGTCACACATTTTCAAAACACACTATGGCTGCTTAACGGGAAAGGTGAGGTGGGTGATGCATAAACCCGGGATTTGAAATTAGCACAGATATCACTCCATAAATCAAATATGTAATAGACAAGACCTACTCCTTGCTCAGTGAACTGGACGCAACACCCTCTATTCACCGCACAAGAATATATCTGACTAGTAAGAATCTTAAAACCTATGTATTGATATCTCTCTTTAAGTGAGTCAAGTGGGTGTAAAGCGGGCTAAACACAGCAGTGAAAAGCAGCGAAACCCCATTTTAAAATAAATAACTTTAAAAAACCCAAAAACCTAAGACAGTGATAGAGAGAGGAAATTTTACATAATTCGTTCCTGGGCTGTGATGCAACCTTGTTTGACCATATCTAGACCCACAGCTGGATGAGAAATAAAGCTGGACACTCTTGCAGCTGAAGGTCTCTTTCCCTAGTTACCAGATTGGGGAACGTAAAAAGGCTGCTGCCCTCTGGCCGTTACCTGCAAAAGCAGCTTTAATACCTGTGTTAATGGTCACTTCATATGAACAAGTACTTCAGGGCTGTAAATGAAACCTGCCCTCAAAATGTCTTGAGGGAGGTAATGGCCAAAACTTTTCAAAATGTGACACTTACTTTAAGAAAACAATTTGAAGAACTAAGCTGTAATCACAGTTTGATAAATAAAAAGAGCATGCTTTAAAGATCAATTTCAACAGATTATGGGACACATGCAAATTCAACCACACAGAGGTATCAGCTCGCACCTGTTAGAATAACCAGCAGCAAGCAAACTACAAACAATAAATATTGAAGGCGTTTTGGAGAAATGCATACCCTCAATTTTAAGTGGGACATAACCTGGAAAGAGCCACTAATGAGAACTGAATGGTGGTGCCTTTAAAACGTACACACTGAGCTACCATATGATACAGCAAGCCCACTCCTTGGCCTATAACATAAGGAGATAGAACTGGAAAGACACAGGCAAGCAAATGTGCATTGCAGCAGTATTACAATAACCAAGACATGGAGGCAACCAAAAAGTCCATCAAGAGGTGCGTGGCCAAAGAATAACTGGTACACGTACAGATGGAATATGAGCCAGGGAAAAAAACAAAACAATGTCAATTGCAGCACTGTGTATGATTCTTGAGTTAATCAGGCAAATTGTACTAAGTCAGAAAGCAAAAGACACATATCCTATAATATCACTTATAGGTCTTAGCTAAAAATTGATACCAATGAAGATATTTCCACAGAGAAATGCAATCACAGATTCATTAAACAAACTTAGGGTTCACCAAATGGAAAGGTGTGAGGATTGGATACATTAGGATATTGGGGTTAAGATAGATATAGAAACACATGTGAAATATGTAATCACCAAAGACCTACGTAATACCAAGACAAGACTACTCAACATGGTGTCATAACCTACATGGGAAAATGATCCAAAGAAGAATAGATATATGTATATGTTTAAAAGAACCACATCTTGCACACCTAGAAGAAACAAAACATTTTAATCAAATTTGCTCTGACAAAAAATAAAAATTAAATTAAAAAAAGAACAAGAAGTAATGAGACATAAACTTAAGGGGCTTTTTGCTGGCACATTGCATTCTAATTTACAACCAGAACATGACTTCCATTAAGGCTCTGTCATCACTAATAAAGCAGCTTTATAAGCAATGTTGAAGGTAGCTTAAAAGAAGTCTCACTAATTATTGATAGTAACAAGGAAACAAAGAAAAGTAAAAGTCTCACTGCAAAAAGTATACATAGGGTAAGGATAGTAGATCAAACACTGATTACACTTCTGTAAAGAATAAAAGACAACAGTAGTATGTTTTGTTAAAAAAGAGAGGGCCCAAATAAATCTGAAATGAAAGAGATGATGTTACAACAGACACCACAGAAATACAAAGTATCCTAAGATACACACAGGGTAACTCAGGGCTCAGACTGGACAGAGCCCACTCTCCAGTCCCCTGTACATGACTTACAGGAGCCTCAGGAACTGAGGAGGGGGTCCCTGAGGAGAGGCTCAAGATAGAATATGGTAGGCATTAACATGACTGCATTCATCTTAAACATGCCTGAACTACATTCACACGAGATGATTTTGTCCTGTATGTACATCGGCACCTCTAGCCGGAACTGCAGATCTTTGGCTTCAACACCTCTACTGACAACATTAGCTTCACCTGCTGTGGACCGTCTCCTATAGGATTTCTAGAATCACAAAACATTGAAGCTTCACAGGACCCAGAGTCTGTGCGACTCCACACAGAGTCTCAGAGTCTCAACTCCACTCAGATACTCCACTCTTGGAGGGCACACACAAAGTAGTGTGTACATCAGGACCCAGGGGAAGGAGCAGTGACCCCGTAGGAGAATGACCAGAACTACCTGCTACTTTTAGAGGGTCTCCTGCAGAGGCAGCTGGTGGCTGTGGCTGTGGCTCACCGTGAGGACAACGACACTGGCAGCAGAAGTTCTGGGAAATACTCCTTGGTGTGAGCCCTCCCAGAGTCCGCCATTAGCCCCACCAAGAGCAAGGTAGGCTCCAGTGCTGGGTCGCCTCAGGCCAAACAACCAACAGGGAGGGAACCCAGCCCCATGCATCAGCAGACAAGCGGATTCAACTTTTTATTAAAGTTTTATTTAATCCGTAGACAAGCGGATTAAAGCTCTGCCCACCAAAGCAACACCCAGCTCTACCCACCACCAGTCCCTCCCATCAGGAAGCTTGCACAAGTCTCTAAGATAGACTCATCCACCAGAGAGCAGACAGCAGAAGCAAGAAGAACTACAATTCTGCAGCCTGTGGAAGGAAAACCACATTCACAGGAAGATAGATAAAATGAAAAGGCAGAGGACTTTATACCAGATCAAGGAACAAGATAAAACCCCAGAAAAAAAACGAAATGAGGTGGAGATAGGGAACCTTCCAGAAAAAGAATTCAGAATAATGATAGTGAAGTTGAGCCAAGACCTTAGAAAAAGAAAGGAGGCAAAGATCGAGAAGACACAAGAAATGCTTAACAAAGACCTAGAAGAATTAAGGAACAAACACCTAGAAGAATTAAAGAACAAACAAACAGAGGTGAACAATGTAATAACTGAAATGAAAAATACACTAGAAGGAATCAGTAGCAGAATAACTGTGGCAGAAGAACGGATAAGTGGCCTGGAAGACAGAAAGGTGGAAATCACTGCCATGGAACAGAATAAAGAAAAAGAATGAAAATAAATGAAGACACCCCAAGAGTCCTCTGGGACAACATTAAACGCAACAACATTCGCATTATAGGGGTCCCAGAAGGAGAAGAGAGAGAGAAAGGACCCGAGAATATATTTGAAGAGATTATGGTCAAAAACTTCCCTAGCATGGGAAAAGAAATAGCCACCCAAGTCCAGAAGCACAGAGTGTCCCAGGCAGGAGAAACCAAAGGAGAAAAATGACAAGACACATAGTAATCAAATTGACAAAAATTAACGACAAAGAAAAATTATTGAAAGCAGCAAGGGAAAAATGACAAATAACATACAAGGGAAATCCCATAAGGATAACAGCTGATTTCTCAGCAGAAAATCTACAAGCCAGAAGGAAGTGGCATGATAAATTTAAAGTGATGAAAGGGAAGAACCTACAACCA
Source organism: Eschrichtius robustus (assembly GCF_028021215.1). Taxonomy (NCBI): domain Eukaryota; kingdom Metazoa; phylum Chordata; class Mammalia; order Artiodactyla; family Eschrichtiidae; genus Eschrichtius; species Eschrichtius robustus. The sequence continues at coordinate 3,405,691 of NW_027175315.1, forward strand.
AGGGTACTGCACCCTGCAAAGAGCTCATTCAGATTTGATGGAGAAATCAAAAGCCTTACAGACAAGCAAAAGCTAAGAGAATTCAGCACCATGCAACCAGCTCTACACCAAATGCTAAAAGAACTTCTCTAAGTGGGAAACACAAGAGAAGAAAAGGACCCACCAAGACAAACCCATAACAATTAAGAAAATAGTAGTAGGAACATACATATCGATAATTACCTTAAACGTGAATGCACTAAATGTTCCAACCAAAAGACATAGACTGGCTGAATGGATACAAAAACAAGACCCATATATATGCTGTCTACAAGAGACCCATTTCAGACCTAGGGACACATACAGACTGAAAGTGAGGCGATGGAAAAATATATTCTATGCTAATGAAAATCAAAAGAAAGCTGGAGTAGCAATACTCATATCAGATAAAATAGACTTTAAAATAAAGAATGTTACAAGAGACAAGGAAAGACGCTACATAATGGTCAAGGGATCAAACCAAGAAGAAGACATAACAATTATAAATATATATGTACCCAACATAGGAGCACCTCAATGTATAAGGCAACTGCTAACAGCTATAAAAGAGGAAATCGACAGTAACACAATAATAGCGGGGGACTTTAACAGCTCACTTACACCAGTGGAGATCAGCCAGACAGAAAATTAATAAGGAAACACAAGCTTTAAATGACACAATAGACCAGATAGAGTTCATTGATATTTATAGGACATTCCATCCAAAAACAGCAGATTACACGTTCTTCTCAACTGCACACGGAACATTCTCCAGGATAGATCACATCTTGGGTCACAGATAAAGCCTCAGTAAATTTAAGAAAACTGAAATCATATCAAGCAGCTGTTCCGACCACAATGCTATGAGATTAGAAATCAATTACACGGAAAAAACCGTAAAAAACACAAACACATGGAGGCTAAACAATACGTTACTAAATAACCAAGAGATCACTGAAGAAATCAAAGGGGAAATCAAAAACTACCTAGAGACAAATGACAACAAAAACACGATGACCAAAACCTATGGGATGCAGCAAAAGGGGTTCTAAGAGGGAAGTTTATAGCAATACAAGCCTACCTCAAGAAACAAGAAAAATCTCAAATAAACAATCTAACCTTACACCTAGAGGAAGTAGAGAAAGAAGAACAAAACCCAAAGTTAGTAGAAGGAAAGAAATCCTAAAGATCAGAGCAGAAATAAATGAAATAGAAACAAAGAAAACGGAAGCAAAGATCAACAAAACTAAAAGCTGGTTCTTTGAGAAGATAAGCAAAAATGATCAACCTTTAGCCAGACTCAAGAAAAAGAGGGAGAGGATGCAAATCAACAAAATTAGAAGTGAAAAAGGAGAAGTTACAACAGACACCACAGGAATACAAAGCATCCTAAGAGACTACTACAAGCAACTCTGTGCCAATAAAATGGACAATCTGGAAGAAATGGACAAATTCTTAGAAAGGGATAACCTTCAAAGATTGAACCAGGAAGAAATAGAAAATATGAACAAACCTATCACTAGCAATGAAATTGAAACTGTGATTAAAAATCTTCCAACAAACAAAAGTCCAGAACCAGATGGCATCACAGGTGAATTCTATCAAACATTTAGAGAAGAGCTAACACCCAACCTTCTCAAATTCTTCAAAACAATTGCAGGGGAAGGAACACTCCCAAACTCATTCTATGAGACCACCATCACCCTGATACCAAAATCAGACAGAGATACTACAAGGAAAGAAAATTATAGACCAATATCACTGATGAATATAGATGTAAAAATCCTCAACAAAATACTAGCAAACAGAATCGAACAACAGATTAAAAGGATCATACACCATGATCAAGTGGGGTTTTTCCCAGGGATGCAAGGATTCTTCAATATACACAAATCAATGTGATACACCATATTAACAAATTGTAGAATAAAACCATATGATCATCTCAATAGATGAAGGAAAAGATTTTGAGAAAATTCAACACTCATTTACGATAAAAACTCTGCAGAGTGTGGGCATAGAGGGAAACTACCTCAACATAATAAAGGCCATATATGACAAACCCACAGCAAACAGCATTCTCAATGGTGAAAAACTGAAAGCGTTTCCTCTAAGATCAGAAACAAGACGAGGATGCCCACTCTCACCACTGCTATTCAACATAGTTTTGGAAGTCCTAGCCATGGCAATCAGAGAAGAAAAAGCAATAAAAGGAATACAAAAAGGAAAAGAAGAAGTAAAATTGTCACTGTTTGCAGATGACATGATATCATAGATAGAGAATCCTAAAGACGCCACCAGAAAACCACTGGAGCTAATCAATGAATTTGGTAAAGTTGCAGGATACAAAATTAATGCACAGAAATTGCTTGCATTCCTATACACTAACAATGAAAGATCAGAAAGAGAAATTAAGGAAACAATCCCATTACCACTGCAACAAAAAGAATAAAATACCTAGGAATAAACCTACCTAAGGAAGTAAAAGACCTGTACTCAGAAAACTATAAGACACTGATGAAAGAAATCAAAGATGATATAAACAGATGGAGACATATACCATGTTCTTGGATTAGAAGAATCAATATTGTGAAAATGACTATACTACCCAAAGCAATCTACAGATTCAATGCAATCCCGATCAAAATACCTTTGGCATTTTCTACAGAACAAGAAAAAAAAATCTTAAAATTTATAGGGAGACACAAAAGACCCTGGATAGCCAAAGCAGTCTTGAGGGGGAAAAAAAGAGCTGGAGGAATCAGACTTCCAGACTTCAGACTATATTACAAAGCTACAGAAATCAAGATAATATGGTACTGACACAAAAACAGAAATATAGGTCAATAGAACAGGATAGAAAGCACAGAGATAAACCCACGTACCTATGGTTAACTAATCTATGACAAAGGAGGCAAGGGTATACAATGGAGAAAAGACAGTGTCTTCAGTAAGTGGTGGGGGGAAAACTGGACAGCTACATGTAAAAGAATGAAATTAGTACACTCCCTAACACCATACACAAAAATAACTCAAAATGGATTAGAGACCTAAATATAAGACCAGCCACTATAAAACTCTTAGAAGAAAACATAAGCAGAACAGTCTATGACATAAATCACAGCAAGATCCTTTTTGACCCACCTCCTAGAGAAATGGAAATAAAAACAAAAATTAAAAAATGGGACCAAATGAAACATAAATTCTTTTGCACAGCAAAGGAAAACTTAAGCAAGATGAAAAGACAACCATCAGAATGGGAGAAAATATTTTCAAATGAAGCAAATGGCAAAGGATTAATCTACAAAAAGCAGCTCATGTAGCTCAATATCACAAAACCAAACAACCCAATCCAAAAATGGGCAGAAGACCTAAATAGACATTTCTCCAAAGAAGATATACAGGTTGCCAACAAACACATGAAAGGATGCTGAACATCACTAATCATTGGAGAAATGCAAATCAAAACTACAGTGAGGTATCACCTCACACCAGTCAGAATGGCCATCATCAAAAAATCTACCAACAGTAAATGCTGGAGAGGCATTTATTGGAGAAAAAGGAACCCTCTTGCACTGTTGGTGGGAATGTAAATTGATATAGCCACTAGGGAGAACGGTATGGGGCTTCCTTAAAAACTAAAAATAGAACTACCATACAACCCAGCAAACCCACTCCTGGACATTTACCCTGAGAAAACCATAATTCAAAAAGAGTCATGTACCACAATGTTCACTGTAGCTCTATTTACAATAGCCAGGACATGGAAGCAAACTAAGTGTCCATCAACAGATAAATGGATAAAGAAGATGTGGCACATATATACAATGGAACATTATTCAGCCATAAAAAGAAACGAAATTGAGTTATTTTTAGTGAGGTGGATGGATCTAGAGTCTGTCCTACAGAGTGAAGTAAGTCAGAAAGAGAAAAACAAATACCGTATGCTAACACATATATATGGAATCTAAAAAAAAAAAAGTTTATGAAGAACCTAGGGGCAGGAAAGGATTAAGGACACAGACGTAGAGAAAGGACTTGAGGACATGGGGAGAGGGAAGGGTAAGCTGGGACAAAGTGAGAGAGTGGTATGGACATATATACACTACCAAATGTAAAATTGATTGCTACTGGGAAGCAGCCACATAGCACAGGGAGATCAGCTCTGTGCTTTGTGACCACCTAAAAGGGTGGGATAAGGGAGTGAGAGGGAGGTGCAAGAGGGAGGGGATATGGTGTTATATGTATACGCATAGCTGATTCACTTTTTTATACAGCAGAAACTAACACACAATTGTAAAGCAATTATACTCCAATAAAGATGTAAAAGAAAAAAAAAAAAAAAGAAAGCCCAGAGATAAACCTACACACCTATGGCCCACTAATCTATGACAAAGGAGGCAAGGGTATACAATGGAGAAAAGACAGTCTCTTCAATAAGTGGTGCTGGGAAAAATGGACAGTTACATGTAAAAGAATGAAATTAGAACACTCCCTAACACCATACACAAAAAATAAACTCCAAATGGATTAGAGACCGAAATGTAAGACCGGACACTATAAAACTCTTAGAGGAAAACATAGGAAGAATACTCTTTGACATAAATCACAGCAAGATCTTTTTTGATCCACCTCCTAGAGTAATGGAATAAAAAAAAAAAAAAAAAACAAATGGGAGCAAATGAAACCTAAAAGCTTTTGCAAAGCAAAGGAAACTACAAACAAGACGAAAAGACAACCCTCAGAATGGGAGAAAATATTTGCAAACGAATCAATGGACAAAGGATTAATCTCCAATGTATATAAACAGCTCATGCAGCTCAACAGTAAAAAAACAAACAAACCAATCCAAAAATGGGCAGATGACGTAAATAGACATTTGTCCCAAGAAGACATACAGATGACCAAGAAACACATGAAAAGCTACTCAACATCACTAATTATTAGAGAAATATAAACCAAAACTACAATGAGGTATCACCTCACACGAGTTAGAATGGGCATCATCAGAAAATCTACAAACAACAAATGTTGGAGAGGGTGTGGAGAAAAGGGAACCCTCTTACACTATTTGTGGGAATGTAAATTGATACAGTCACTATGGAGAACAGTATGGAGGTTCCTTAAAAAACTAAAAATAGAATTACCATATGACCCAGCAATCCCACTACTGGCCATATACCCAGAGAAAACCATAATTCAAAAAGACATATTCACCACAATATTCATTGCAGCACTATTTACAATAGCCAGGTCATGGAAGCAACCTAAATGCCCATAGACAGACGAACGGAAAAGATGTGCTACATATATAAAATGGAATATTACTCAGCCATAAAAAGGAATGAAATTGGGTCATTTGTAGAGACGTGGATAGATCTAGAGACTGTCATACAGAGTGAAGTAAGTCAGAAAGAGAAAAACAAATATCGTATATTAACGCATACATGTAGAACCTAGAAAAATGGTAAAGATGAACTGGTTTGCAAGGCAGAAATAGAGACACAGATGTAGAGAACAAATGTATGGACACCAAGGGGGGAAAGTGGCAGGGTGGTGGTGGTGGGATGAATTGCGACCCTGGGATTGACATATATACACTTATATGTATAAAATAGATAACCAATAAGAGCCTGCTGTATAAAAAAATGAATAAAATAAATTCAAAAATTAAAAAATAAATAATACTTAAGAAAATAAAACAGAAAAAAAAGTTCTGTCCTTCCCATAGACGTATTTATATGAATGAATGATTTCCATGCTTATATCCATAAATACAAAAAGAGGAATAAAACTTACCTTGAACCAAAAAAGAAAAAAAAAAAAACTGAACCCACTGGTCATACAGAGGAAAACCCTATCAGCGCACTTGCTCCAGTGGTAAACAATTCTTAAGTTGGTCACAGGTGGGGAATCATCTCCCATGCAGCCAGCAGCCCCCACACAAGGAGCGTCCTCATTGCAAAGCTGGGGGACTGTGAGGAGGCGTCTCTGACTAGACGTGAGCTGAGCCCCAGGCCAGCTGCTGCTGAACTTTTCCCACCGTTCCCAGGTAAAACACCTGAATGTGTGCAAAGACTAAAAACTAGAGGAAGGGGCTTGGAGTCACACCAGCAACAGCACGCAGGCCGACTTGGTGCCTGCAGGCCAGCCAGGATGGTCCTGGCCCCGGGCGCTCGTCTGGAAACTTTCCATTTCCCTGCCTGAGGTACCCCTCCTGTCCCGGCCCCCACTGCTTTTTTCCTTCCTTACCTCTGCCCGGGGAGAAATTCCAGCAGCAAGTATGGGTGACACATCCTCTTCTTTAGCAGGTGGCAGCCCGGCAACTCCTGCAGAAAGTCCAGTAGAGCCCCAGTCACAACGGGCCACTCATAGAGCCGTGGGCCCTACTGCCTCCCACCAGCCCAACCCCGAGACTGCTGATGGGGCAGAGAATATGGCGTCAGGCACAGCTGCAGAAGCTTTTGCTGCCTGGAGGGGTGTTTATATTGACCTCAACCCAGGCACACCTGGGAAGGGCTGGCCGGCCGGGTCAGGCTGCCCAGGTCAGCCAATCCTCGCCCCTCAGGGGCTCAGATTTGCAGAAAATGGGCCTTGCTGCACCGGCCAGATCCAAGGAACAGGTGTAGGGTCCCGAGAGTCAGGATAGATAAGGGGCGGCAGCCCTGGCTTGTTTTCTAATCATTTTATCTGGTCCATGAGTGGGAGACAACTTCAAGAAGACCCTCTGCTAATGAGAGGAACCCAGGAGTCAGGGAGAGGAGGGGTGGTGGGTGGAGACAGAGGCCTGGTGCCCCGGCTGCTGTGGAAGCCCCTGGAAGACCAGGCAGAGGGAGGTCGCACAGAGTGAAGCCTAGGGTCACAGACCTGTTGGAGCTGCTGTTTATTAGTTCAAGCTCTGCTCTGAGGTGCTCTGTGTCAGCTCTGAGTGACAGGTGTGCTGGGGGTGCTCTGCAATGAGGGCTATGTGCACAGTTCCTGTGTGCCCAGCCCTGTCGGGGTACCTGTCCACGGGAGCTCCATATCCAGGGAGGGGCCTGCCCACGAGAGCCCCGTGGGCTGCTGGGTACCTGCCCAGGTGAGCTCCATATCCTGGGAGGGGCCTGACCATGATGGCCCCATGGGCTGCTGGGTACCTGCCCAGGTGAGCTCCATATCCTGGGAGGGGCCTAACCACCACAGCCCCGTGGGCTGCTGGGTACCTGCCCAGGTGAGCTCCATATCCTGGGAGGGGCCTGACCACCAGAGCCCCATGGGCTGCTGGGGACCTGGTAGAGGACGCCAGGACAGTCAGTGAAGCCACAGAGGATATACATCTAGTAGTTCCTAATTCCTACACCCTGCTGGTCATTCTACCATCCACCAGGACATGGTATTCTGTATTAGACTTCAATGATGCCTTCTTCTGTATTCCATTCGTCCCAGAGTCACAAGAAATTTTGGCTGTGAGTGGCAGGACTCAACATACAACAAAAACAATACTGCTGGGCCGTCCTGCCCCAGGGGTTCAAAAATTCCCACACCATCTTTGGGGAAACGTTAGCTAAAGACCTAAAAGATCTACCTCTGGAGAAGGGAACCCTCCTTCAATATGCAGATGACATTCTGATCACCAGCCCGACTAAGGAGGCCTCTGAACTACCTAGCCAATAAAAGATAGAAGGTGTCCAAGAAAAAGGCTCAAATATCACAAACTAAGGTGACCTTCTTGGGCTTCATTCGCTCAGAAGGTCGGAGAAGCCCACCCCAGGAAAGGGAAGAAGCCATTTGCAGCCTCACCCTTCCTGAAACTAGAAGACAGCTTAGGGGTTCCTGGGGAGACCGGGGTTTGCTGCATCTGGATCCCTAACTACAGTCTAATAGCTGGGCCTCTATATGAAACACTGAAAGGAAAAGATGATGATCCTTTTGAATAGAATCCAGAAGCGGCCTTTCAAGAATGGAAAGAGCAGTCAGTTCAGACCCGTGCCCTGGACCTCCCTAAGTTAGCTAAACCCTTTGACCTTTACATTCCTGGTCCAAGGCGAATCGCCCTTGGAGTATTAGTGCAAAAACTGGGACCACTTGAAATGGAACAATGCAAGAATGCCCTCCAGGCATTGGCCAGCCACCCCATCCGACCAGGATACTGGGGGTATCTAAAAACCTGGAAATCAGCAGCCCACAAGGCCAGCTCCCTCCTAAGGGAAAAGGACGCCACTTGGTGATCCTAACCACCCACCATGCCCTGAAGTTGCAGGGATTGCTCCGTGGGCACAATGACCTCGAGTGAGGAGGCCCTCCAACCCCAACCTCCAGAGAGACAACCTGGGGCAATGGGCCCCCATGACGACTCGTGTGACCATCACTTGACCTGGAGCTTCTCTCAGAAAACAACAAGAGTGTGCCCCAAAAGAGCAGACTATTGCTTACAGGACTTACTGCACCCAGAGCGGAGCTAATAAACTTGGTAGGGGAACCGTAAATAACGCTGCCACCATAGAAAAGCCTACAGACACCGCGGTGACGGCGGCCAATGAGACCGGCTGTACTCCTGGCTACTTCAAAAGGCCGTTGACTGAGTGGCCATCATGGTCCTGGATCACCACCGGCCCTGGACTGTCTGGGAGTTGAGCAAGCAGGGCTCTGACACCTGGTGCTGCTTGTACGTTAATTCAGTGGCCTAACTGAAGAAAGCGCAGACTACTGGTCAGAGCATCTAGGCTGGCAGAAACCGTCAGCCTAAGGGGGCCGAACCAATGTGGAGCAGGGTAAAACGGCCCACCCCCCCCCCCAGCGTCTCTGCACATCTCTTTCCTGGACCCTTAAAGATCATTAGAATCTATAAAACTTCCAATGCTGGTGCTCAGGCAGACGAGCAGTGAGGGAGGAGGCCTGGGGACAATCAACCTCACATGGAGGCTGCTTGGGAGAAGTCCTCCCCATCGCCCCGGGTATGAGGACACCCAACTCAGCACGAAGCATTTACAGAAGAGGTGTATGCACCCTCAGCACCCCAAGAATGAGGAATGGGACAAAAGGCAGAGGAGGGCTTTGTCACTGGCAAAGCCCATGAAAAATTCCTGGGAGATGAAAATAGAATCTGGGCAATAAAATAAAGTCTAACCATTTTTTCCTTTGTGCTTTGTCTAATTTCACTTGCTCCTAGGTTTCCACATGCAGAGGTCCCACACCCGACACTTCAGACCCGATTTCCTAGTGCAAAATGGCTGGGCCGACACCTCAGCTCGTGGGGTCCCGTGCAGACTCTGCGACATAGAGCCTGAGCTCCAGCCAACCCGGCCCTCGAGAGCTCTACCCCCTCCCTCCTGCTGACGCTGCCAGGATCTCTACACAGCAGCCCGGCCCACAACCCGCAAGGGAGCACACACTCTCACCTCTCCATTCTCTGATCAAAATATAAAGTTTTCCTTTGCTTCTGAACCAAAGTCAGTCTCGATCTGTTGGCTCCAATGACACTGGGCAGGGAGACCCTTGTTGGGACCCACTCTGCAGGATCAGTAACAGAATTTGAGAACATTGTAACTTCAAAGAACAGATGTGTGAGCCAAACTGTAATTAACATAAAGCAGTGTATAAGGCTCGTGTAAAATAAGATGTTTCTAACACTTCCATTTGATATTTCCATCACTTTATTATAAGCAAGTTCAGTGGAGGGGTTTGTCTTATTTGTCAGGTCAACAGTAGAGAAATGCAGTGATTTCTTTCCAAGGATGGACATCTAATAATCTTGGTTGAAGTTTCAACCTTGTTTTGAATGATTTTCCATTGAAAATGATACCTCTCTTTCAGCTCCTAGATTTCTGAGAAGTATAAAATCTTATATTTTTTTATTACCAAAGGGGAAAGGTGGGAGGAGGGATAAATTAACAGTTTCAGATTAACATATACACACTGCTATGTATAAAATATATCATCAACAAGGAACTACTGTATAACACAGGGAACTATACTCAATATTTTGTAATGACCCCTAAGGGGAAATAATCTGAAAAACAATAGATATCTATATCGACATCATCTATCAACTACAGATAAAATGGAAACTAAAGGAGGCCGATGGTGAGCGTTTCTGAACCTGAAGACTTCAATCATCTAAAGTTCGGACTCTGACTAAGGCCCAAGTCCCTTAAAGAACACACATGTACCAGTAGCTTAAAAATTCCCCAGATTGGAGTTCGGGGAGACACTGATTTGGAAAAATCCCTGGTGTTCTCCTTACATACACGGGACCTTTCCTACAGCTAAAACATGCCTGTGACACCCAGAAGATGGAACACGGTTGGATCAGGGAGATTTTGGAAAAGGCACAAAAACTCCTAATTTCCTGGTTGTTGGGTTCACCCCTCCAGCCTTTTTCCTTAAAATCTCCCCACTTGAGGATGTCAGCACCTTCAACATCCAGTTGCACAAAATTTGGAATTTTTCCAAAGGAAGAAGGGGAAGGAGGAGAAACAAGGAGAGCCAAGCCCTAAATGTTCGGACAGGAACATGTCACTCTACTTTCCAATCAGGAAGAAGAATTAAGCAAAGGCTTAGCCTGCCACCGGGAACCAGAGTAGGGCCAGAAGCAAACCAGCGGTTCTGCGGACAGCTCCCAAAAAAGCGAGTTGAAAAATGGAGGTCAGGGGCACTGCAATTCACAAACCTGCAGAGTTATAAATTATAACTATCGTCCAAAATTATATTGAGGGAAGTCAATGAACAGGATTGGAAAGGAAGGCAGAATTGCAGGAAACAGATTTCAGGAGTCAGATTCGAATAGCCCCTAAAGCACATGAAAAGCGGCCAAACGTCGACAATGATGCACAAGGCCAAAAAGAGCATATGTGTTTTTTTCTGAATAAATTCAGGAAAAAACGCATAGGCCCTCTTTGGCCAACCAAGCAAGCCGGAAATAAAATTCAGCACTACAAAGAAGTCTCACTTCCCATCGGTCAAAAGCGCCTTCCTAAAAAAGTGTAAAAAAAAAATACTGGAGAGGCCAGGGAGGACAGGGAGCATTGTTACACTGATGGTCGGGATGTAAATTGCCAATGGCGACTCTGGAGAAGGGTATGGTATTTCCTAAAACATCTAAAAAACACAGCTAGAGAGAAAGGGGCACATCCATTCATGGGCGTATAAATTGGAAAAATAAAAATCAAAAAGACACAGGCACCCAGAAGTTAAAGGGCTGCTCTGGTTACAAGAACCTCCACTTGTGTACATCTTAAATATCCCAGGGATGAAAAAAATGGTAAAGAAGTTGTGGTCCTTATGTACAATGGAATATCATTCAGCCATGAAATCAATGTCCTAAGGCTAGTAGCAGCATGATGAGTGGATTTAGGTACGACGATTCTAAGTGAAATAAGTCACACAGAAAAACACACTTATCATTAGATATCACTTAGAGAGGGAATGTAAAAACTGATACCCTTGAACTGAATTACAAAACAGAACAGAGTCACACATTTTGAAAACACACTATGGCTGCTTAACGCGAAAGGTGAGGTGGGGTGATGCATAAAACAAGGGTTTCAAATTAGCTCAGATACCGTTCCATAAACCAAATATGTAATAGACAAGACCTACTCCTTCCTCAGTGAACTGGACTCAACACCCCCTATTCACCGCACAAGAATATATCTGACTAGTAAGAATCTGAAAACCTATGTATTGATCTCTCTCTGGAAGAGAGTCAAGTGAGTGTAAAGTGGCATAAACACAGCCGTGAAAAGCAGCTAAACCCCATTTTAAAAATAAATTACCTTTAAAAACCCGTGAAACAAAGACAGGGAAAGAAAGAGAAATTCTTACAAAATTCGTTCAGGGGCTGTGATGCAACCTGGATTGACCATATCTAGACCCACAGGTGATTGAGACATAAAGGTGGGCACTCATGGGGCTGAGACTTTGGGTGAGGTTGGGTGAGCAAACGCAGACCCTTTAAAATAATACTGCGTGGTACCCATCCCATGGGTCCCAAATCTCCAGGTTCAAGGGCATCTTCCTACATCGAAAACATGCATGAGAAACCCAGAAGATGGTACACCGTCTGATCGGGAAAGGCTTCTGAAACGCACCTCATTTCTCATCTCCTTGTGCTAGGGTTCGCCTTTCCAGCCACTTTACTAGGAATCTCCCTACTTGGGGAATAAGCACCTTTAACCTCCTCTTCTCTGCAGGTTGCAATTTGTCCTGAGGATGAACGGGAAGAGGGGGAACCAATGAGAGACTAGATCTAGGTGTTGTGACAGGCACAGGTCACTCTATTTTCCCATCAGGAAGAAGAATTAACCACAGGCTCAGCATGCCCCCCGGAACCAGAATAGGGCCTGAAGCAATCCTGCGCATTTGCGGCCAGCTCCCAAAAAATCCAGTTGAAAAATGGAGCTCAGGGACACTGCAATTCACAAACCTGCAGAGTTATAAATGATAAGTCTCGTACACAAATATATTGAGGGAAGGCAATGAAGAGGATTTGAAAGCAAGGCAGAATTGCAGGAAACAGGTATCAGGAGGTAGATTCGAATCGCCTTTAAAGCACATGAAAAGCGGCAAAACGTGGACAATGATGCCCTTGGCCTAAAAGGGCATATACGTTTTTTCCTGAATATATTCAGGAAAAAACGCATACGCCCTTTTTGGCCAACCAAGCAACCTGGAAAGGCAAATCAGCGCTACAATGAAGTCTCGCTTCCCATCGTTCAAAGGCCGTGCTGAAAAAAGTGTCAAAACCAGAAATGCAGGACAGGCCATGGAGAAATGGCAGCCTTGCTACGCTGATGGGCGGGATGTAAATTGCCAACAGCCACTCTGGAGAAGTGTACGGTGTGTCCTGAAACATCTAAAACACACAACTTAGAGAGCACAGGGCACTTCCACTCATGGGTGTGTAAATAGGGAAAACTAAAAATCAGCAAGACACAGGCACCTCAAAATTTAGGGCTGCTCTGTTGACAAGAACCTCCACTTCATGACTCCTTAAATATCCCAGGAAATATTAAAATGGATAAAGATGTTGAGGTCCTTATGTACAATGGAATTTCACTCAGCCATGAAATCAATGTCCTAAGGCAAGTAGCAGCATGATGAGTGGATTTAGGTATGACGATTGTAAGTGAAATAAGTCACACAGAAAAAGACACTTATTATAAGATATCACTTATAGAGGGAATGTAAAAACCGTTACCATTGAACTGAATTACAAAACAGAACAGAGTCACACATTTTGAAAACACACTATGGCTTCTTAACGGGAAAGGTGAGGTGGGGTGATGCATAAAACAAGGGTTTCTAATTAGCTCAGATACCGTTCCATAAACCCAATATGTACTAGACAAGACCTACTCCTTGCTCAGTGAACTGGACTAAACACCCACTATTCACCGCACAAGAATATATCTGACTAGTAAGAATCTTAAAACCTATGTATTGATATCTGTCTGGAAGTGAGTCAAGTGGGTGTAAAGCCGCATAAACACAGCAGTGAAAAGCAGCTAAAGCCCATTATAAAAATCAATTGCTTTTAAAAACCCATGCAACAAAGAGAGTGAAAGAGAGAGAAATTCTCACACAATTCGTTCAGGGGCTGTGATGCAACCTGGATTTACCATATCTAGACCCACAGCTAGATGAGACATAAGGGTGGACACTCTTGGGGCTGAGAGGTTTGGTGAGGTTGGGTGAGCAAATGCAGACCCTTTAAAGTAATACTGCGTGGTACCCGTCCAATGGGTCCCAAATCTCCAGGTTCAAGGGCATCTACCTACATCGAAAACATGTACTAGAAACCCAGAAGATGGTACACCGTCTGATTGGGAAAGGTTTCTAAAAGGCACCTCATTTCTCATCTCCTTGTGCTCGGGTTCGCCATTCCATCCACTCTACTAGCAATCTCCCCCCTTGGAGAATCAGCACCTTTAACCTCCTGTTCTGTACAGGTTGCAATTTGTCCTGAGAATGAACGGGAAGTGGGGGAACCAATGAGAGACTTGCTCTAGGTTTTGTGACAGGCACAGGTCAATCTTTTTTCCCATTAGGAAGAAGAATTAACCACAGGCTCAGCCTGCCCCACAGAACCAGAAGAGGGTCTGAAGCAATCCTGCGCTTTTGCGGCCAGCTCCCAAAAAAGCCCGTTGAAAAATGGAGCACATGAGCACTGCAATTCACAAACCTGCAAAGTTATAAATGATAACTCTCGTCCACAAATATATTGAGGGAAGGCAATGAAGAGGATTTGAAAGCAAGGCAGAATTGCAGGAAACAGATTTCAGGAGGTAGATTCAAATCGATTTGAAAGCACATGAAAAGCGGCAAAAGGTCGACAATGATGCCCTTGGTCAAAAAGGGCGTATGCGTTTTTTCCTGAATATATTCAGGAAAAAACGCATACGCCCTTTTTGGCCAACCAAGCAACCTGGAAAGGAAAATCAGCGCTACAAAGAAGTCTTGCTTCACATCGGTCATAAGGGCTATGCTGAAAAAAGTGTAAAAACCAGAAATGCAGGACAGGCCATGGAGAAATGGCAGCCTTGCTACGCTGATGGGCGGGATGTAAATTGCCAAGAGGCACTCTGGAGAAGTGTACGGTGTGTCCTGAAACATCGAAAAAACACAGGTTAGGGAGCATAGGGCACTTCCACTCATGGGCGTATAAATTGGGAAAACTAAAAATCAGCAAGACACAGGCACCCCAAAGTTTAGGGCTGCTCTGTTGACAAGAACCTCCACTTCATGACACCTTAAATATCCCAGGAAAGAGAAAAATGGATAAAGAAGTTGTGGTCCTTATGTACAATGGAATATCACTCAGACATGAAATCAATGTCATAAGGCTAGTAGAAGCAAGATGAGTGGAGTTAGGTACGACGATTCTAAGTGAAATAAGTCACACAGAAAAAGACACTTATCATAAGCTATCACTTATAGAGGGAATGTAAAAACCGCTACACTTGAACTGAATTACAAAACAGAACAGAGTCACACGTTTAGAAAACACACTATGGCTGCTTAACGGGAAAGGTGAGGTGGGGTGATGCATAAAACAAGGGTTTCAAATTCGCTCAGATACCGATCTATACACCCAATATGTAATAGACAAGACCTACTCCTTGCTCAGTGAAGTGGACTCAACACCCCCTATTCACCGCACAAGAATATATGTGACTAGTAAGAATCTTAAAACCTATGTATTGATATCTGTCTGGAAGTGAGTCAAGTGGGTGTAAAGCCGCATAAACACAGCCGTGAAAAGCAGCTAAACCCCATTATAAAAATAAATTACTTTTAAAAACCCGTATAACAAAGACAGTGAAAGAGAGAGAAATTTTTACAAAATTCGTTCAGGGGCTGTGATGCAACCTGGATTGACCATATCTAGACCCACAGCTGGATGAGGCATAAGGGTGGACAATCTTGAGGCTGAGAGGTTGGGTGAGGTTGGGTGAGCAAACGCAGAACCTTTAAAGTAATAGTGCGTGGTACCCATCCCATGGGTCCCAAATCTCCAGGTTCAAGGGCATCTTCCTACATCGAAAACATTCATGAGAAACCCAGAAGATGGTACACCGTGTGATCGGGAAAGGTTCCTAAAACGCACCTCATTTCTCAACTCCTTGTGCTCGGGTTCGCCTTTCCACCTACTTTACTAGCAATCTCCCTACTTGGAGAATCAGCACCTTTAAGCTCCTGTTCCCTACAGGTTGCAATTTGTCCTGAGGATGAACGGGAAGAGGGGCAACCAATGAGAGACTAGATCTAGGTGTTGGGACAGGCACAGGTTACTCTATTTTCCCAACAGGAAGAAGAATTAACCACAGGCTCAGCCTGCAGCCCAGAAGCAGAATAGGGCCTGAGGCAATCCTGCGCTTTTGCGGCCAGCTCCCAAAAAACCGAGTTGAAAAATGGAGCTCAGGGACACTGCAATTCACAAACCCGCAGAGTTATAAATGATAACTATCATCCACAGATATATTGAGGGAAGGCAACGAAGAGGATTTGAAAGCAAGGCAGAATTGCAGGAAACAGATTTCAGGAGGTAGATTCGAATCGCCTTGAAAGCACATGAAAAGCGGCAAAACGTCGACAATGATGCCCTTGGCCAAAAAGGGCTTATGCGTTTTTTCCTGAGTATATTCAGGAAAACACGCATACGCCCTTTTTGGCCAACCAAGCAACCTGGAAAGGCAAATCAGCGCTACAAAGAAGGCTCGCTTCCCATCAGTCAAAAGGGCCATGCTGCAAAAAGTGTCAAAACCAGAAATGCAGGACAGGCCATGGAGAAATTGCAGCCTTGCTATGGTGATGGGTGGGATGTAAATTGCCAACAGCCACTCTGGAGAAGTGTACGGTGTGTCCTGAAACATCGAAAAAACTCACCTTAGGGAGCATAGGGCACGTCCACTCATGGGCGTATAAATTGGGAAAACTAAAAATCAGCAAGACAGAGGCACCCCAAAGTTTAGGGCTGCTCTGTTGACAAGAACCTCCACTTCATGACACCTTAAATATCCCAGGAAAGAGAAAAATGTATAAAGAAGTTGTGGTCCTTATGTACATTGGAATATCACTCAGACATGAAATCAATGTCATAAGGCTAGTAGAAGCAAGATGAGTGGATTTAGGTACGACGATTCTAAGTGAAATAAGTCACACAGAAAAAGACACTTATCATAAGCTATCACTTATAGAGGGAATGTAAAAACCGCTACACTTGAACTGAATTACAAAACAGAACAGAGTCACACGTTTAGAAAACACACTATGGCTGCTTAACGGGGAAGGTGAGGTGGGGTGATGCATAAAACAAGGGTTTCAAATTCGCTCAGATACCGTTCCATACACCCAATATGCAATAGACAAGACCTACCCCTTGCTCAGTGAACTGTACTCAACACCCCCTATTCCCCGCACAAGAATATATGTGACTAGTAAGAATCTTAAAACCTATGTATTGATATCTGTCTGGAAGTGAGTCAAGTGGGTGTAAAGCCGCATAAACACAACCATGAAAAGCAGCTAAACCCCATTATAAAAATGAATTACTTTTAAAAACCCGTAAAAAAAGATAGTGAAAGAGAGAGAAATTCTTACAAAATTCGTTCAGAGGCTGTGATGCAACCTGGATTGACCATATCTAGACCCACAGCTGGATGAGACATAAGGGTGGACACTCTTGGGGCTGAGAGGTTGGGTGAGGTTGGGTGAGCAAACGCAGACCCTTTAAAGTAATACTGCGTGGTACCCATCCCATGGGTCCCAAATCTCCAGGTTCAAGAGCATCTTCCTACATCGAAAACATGCATGAGAAACCCAGAAGATGGTACACCGTGTGATTTTGAAAGGTTTCTAAAACGCACCTCATTTCTCATCTCCTTGTGCTCGGTTTCGCCATTCCAGCTACTTTACTAGCAATCTCCCTACTTGGAGAATCAGCACCTTTAACCTCCTGTTCCCTACAGGTTGCAATTTGTCCTGAGGATGAACGGGAAGAGGGGCAACCAATGAGAGACTAGATCTAGGTGTTGGGACAGGCACAGGTCACTCTATTTTCCCATCAGGAAGAAGAATTAACCACAGGCTCAGCCAGCCGCCGGGAACCAGAATAGGGCCTGAGGCAATCCCGCGCTTTTGCGGCCAGCTCCCAAAAAAGACAGTTGAAAAATGGAGCTCAGGGAAACTGCAATTCACAAACCCGCAGAGTTATAAATGATAACTCTCATCCACAGATATATTGAGGGAAGGCAACGAAGAGGATTTGAAAGCAAGGCAGAATTGCAGGAAACAGATTTCAGGAGGTAGATACGAATCGCCTTTAAAGCACATGAAAAGCGGCAAAACGTCCACAATGATGCCCTTGGCCAAAAAGGGCGTATGCGTTTTTTCCTGAATATATTCAGGAAAAAACGCATACGCCCTTTTTGGCCAACCAAGCAACCTGGAAAGGCAAATCAGCGCTACAAAGAAGTCTCGCTTCCCATCGGTCAAAAGGGCCATGCTGGAAAAAGTGTCAAACCCAGAAATCCAGGACAGGCCATGGAGAAATGGCAGCCTTGCTACACTGATGGGCGGGATGTAAATTGCCAACAGCCACTCTGGAGAAGTGTACGTTGTGTCCTGAAACATGGAAAAAAAACAGCTTAGGGAGCATAGGGCACGTCCACTCATAGGCGTATAAATTGGAAAAACTAAAAATCAGCAAGACACAGGCACCGGAAAGTTTAGGGCTGCTCTGTTGACAAGAACCTCCACTTCATGACACCTTAAATATCCCAGGAAAGAGAAAAATGGATAAAGAAGTTGTGGTCCTTATGTACAATGGAATATCACTCAGACATGAAATCAATGTTATAAGGCTAGTAGAAGCAAGATGAGTGGAGTTAGGTACGACGATTCTAAGTGAAATAAGTCACACAGAAAAAGACACTTATCATAAGCTATCACTTATAGAGGGAATGTAAAAACCGCTACACTTGAACTGAATTACAAAACAGAACAGAGTCACACGTTTAGAAAACACACTATAGCTGCTTAACAGGAAAGGTTAGGTGGGGTGATGCATAAAACAAGGGTTTCAAATTCGCTCACATACCGTTCCATACACCCAATATGTAATAGACAAGACCTACTCCTTGCTCAGTGAACTGGACTCAACACCCCCTATTCACCGCACAAGAATATATGTGACTAGTAAGAATCTTAAAACCTATGTATTGATATCTGTCTGGAAGTGAGTCAAGTGGGTGTAAAGCCGCATAAACACAGCCATGAAAAGCAGCTAAACCCCATTATAAAAATAAATTACTTTTAAAAACCCGTAAAACAAAGACAGTGAAAGAGAGAGAAATTCTTACAAAATTCGTTCAGAGGCTCTGATGCAACCTGGATTGACCATATCTAGACCCACAGCTGGATGAGACATAAGGGTGGACACTCTTGGGGCTGAGAGGTTGGGTGAGGTTGGGTGAGCAAACGCAGACCCTTTAAAGTAATACTGCGTGGTACCCATCCCATGGGTCCCAAATCTCCAGTTTCAAGGGAATCTTCCTACATCGAAAACATGCATGAGAAACCCAGAAGATGGTACACCGTGTGATTTTGAAAGGTTTCTAAAACGCACCTCATTTCTCATCTCCTTGTGCTCGGTTTCGCCATTCCAGCTACTTTACTAGCAATCTCCCTACTTGGAGAATCAGCACCTTTAACCTCCTGTTCCCTACAGGTTGCAATTTGTCCTGAGGATGAACGGGAAGAGGGGCAAACAATGAGAGACTAGATCTAGGTGTTGGGACAGGCACAGGTCACTCTATTTTCCCAACAGGAAGAAGAATTAACCACAGGCTCAGCCTGCCGCCCAGAAGCAGAATAGGGCCTGAGGCAATCCCGCGCTTTTGCGGCCAGCTCCCAAAAAAGACAGTTGAAAAATGGACCTCAGGGAAACTGCAATTCACAAACCCGCAGAGTTATAAATGATAACTCTCATCCACAGATATATTGAGGGAAGGCAACGAAGAGGATTTGAAAGCAAGGCAGAATTGCAGGAAACAGATTTCAGGAGGTAGATACGAATCGCCTTGAAAGCACATGAAAAGCGGCAAAACGTCGACAATGATGCCCTTGGCCAAAAAGGGCGTATGCGTTTTTTCCTGAATATATTCAGGAAAAAACGCATACGCCCTTTTTGGCCAACCAAGCAACCTGGAAAGGCAAATCAGCGCTACAAAGAAGTCTCGCTTCCCTTCGGTCAAAAGGGCCATGCTGCAAAAAGTGTCAAAACCAGAAATGCAGGACAGGCCATGGAGAAATGGCAGCCTTGCTACACTGATGGGCGGGATGTAAATTGCCAACAGCCACTCTGGAGAAGTGTACGTTGTGTCCTGAAACATGGAAAAAAAACAGCTTAGGGAGCATAGGGCACGTCCACTCATGGGCGTATAAATTGGAAAAACTAAAAATCAGCAAGACACAGGCACCGGAAAGTTTAGGGCTGCTCTGTTGACAAGAACCTCCACTTCATGACACCTTAAATATCCCAGGAAAGAGAAAAATGGATAAAGAAGTTGTGGTCCTTATGTACAATGGAATATCACTCAGACATGAAATCAATGTTATAAGGCTAGTAGAAGCAAGATGAGTGGAGTTAGGTACGACGATTCTAAGTGAAATAAGTCACACAGAAAAAGACACTTATCATAAGCTATCACTTATAGAGGGAATGTAAAAACCGCTACACTTGAACTGAATTACAAAACAGAACAGAGTCACACGTTTAGAAAACACACTATAGCTGCTTAACAGGAAAGGTGAGGTGGGGTGATGCATAAAACAAGGGTTTCAAATTTGCTCAGATACCGTTCCATACACCCAATATGTAATAGACAAGACCTACTCCTTGCTCAGTGAACTGGACTCAACACCCCCTATTCCCCGCACAAGAATATATGTGACTAGTAAGAATCTTAAAACCTATGTATTGATATCTGTCTGGAAGTGTGTCAAGTGGGTGTAAAGCCGCATAAACACAGCCATGAAAGGCAGCTAAACCCCATTATAAAAATAAATTACTTTTAAAAACCCATAAAACAAAGACAGTGAAAGAGAGAGAAATTCTTACAAAATTCGTTCAGAGGCTGTGATGCAACCTGGATTGACCATATCTAGACCCACAGCTGGATGAGACATAAGGGTGGACACTCTTGGGGCTGAGAGGTTGGGTGAGGTTGGGTGAGAAAACGCAGACCCTTTAAAGTAATACTGCGTGGTACCCATCCCATGGGTCCCAAATCTCCAGGTTCAAGGGCATCTTCCTACATCGAAAACATGCATGAGAAACCCAGAAGATGGTACACCGTGTGATTTTGAAAGGTTTCTAAAACGCACCTCATTTCTCATCTCCTTGTGCTCGGTTTCGCCATTCCAGCTACTTTACTAGCAATCTCCCTACTTGGAGAATCAGCACCTTATCCTCCTGTTCCCTACAGGTTGCAATTTGTCCTGAGGATGAACGGGAAGAGGGGCAACCAATGAGAGAATAGACCTAGGTGTTGGGACAGGCACAGGTCACTCTATTTTCCCAACAGGAAGAAGAATTAACCACAGGCTCAGCCTGCTGCCCAGAAGCAGAATAGGGCCTGAGGCAATCCCGCGCTTTTGCGGCCAGCTCCCAAAAAAGACAGTTGAAAAATGGACCTCAGGGAAACTGCAATTCACAAACCCGCAGAGTTATAAATGATAACTCTCATCCACAGATATATTGAGGGAAGGCAACGAAGAGGATTTGAAAGCAAGGCAGAATTGCAGGAAACAGATTTCAGGAGGTAGATACGAATCGCCTTTAAAGCACATGAAAACCGGCAAAACGTCGACAATGATGCCCT
Source organism: Eschrichtius robustus (assembly GCF_028021215.1). Lineage (NCBI taxonomy): Eukaryota > Metazoa > Chordata > Mammalia > Artiodactyla > Eschrichtiidae > Eschrichtius > Eschrichtius robustus. The sequence goes on from NW_027175315.1 coordinate 3,427,071, forward strand.
TGGCCAAAAAGGGCGTATGCGTTTTTTCCTGAATATATTCAGGAAAAAACGCATACGCCCTTTTTGGCCAACCAAGCAACCTGGAAAGGCAAATCAGCGCTACAAAGAAGTCTCGCTTCCCTTCGGACAAAAGGGCCATGCTGCAAAAAGTGTCAAAACCAGAAATGCAGGACAGGCCATGGAGAAATGGCAGCCTTGCTACACTGATGGGCGGGATGTAAATTGCCAACAGCCACTCTGGAGAAGTATACATTGTGTCCTGAAACATCGAAAAAAAACAGCTTAGGGAGCATAGGGCACGTCCACTCATGGGCGTATAAATTGGAAAAACTAAAAATCAGCAAGACACAGGCACCGGAAAGTTTAGGGCTGCTCTGTTGACAAGAACCTCCACTTCATGACACCTTAAATATCCCAGGAAAGAGAAAAATGGATAAAGAAGTTGTGGTCCTTATGTACAATGGAATATCACTCAGACATGAAATCAATGTCATAAGGCTAGTAGAAGCAAGATGAGTGGAGTTAGGTACGACGATTCTAAGTGAAATAAGTCACACAGAAAAAGACACTTATCATAAGCTATCACTTATAGAGGGAATGTAAAAACCGCTACACTTGAACTGAATTACAAAACAGAACAGAGTCACACGTTTAGAAAACACACTATAGCTGCTTAACAGGAAAGGTGAGGTGGGGTGATGCATAAAACAAGGGTTTCAAATTGGCTCAGATACCGTTCCATACACCCAATATGTAATAGACAAGACCTACTCCTTGCTCAGTGAACTGGACTCAACACCCCCTATTCCCCGCACAAGAATATATGTGACTAGTAAGAATCTTAAAACCTATGTATTGATATCTGTCTGGAAGTGAGTCAAGTGGGTGTAAAGCCGCATAAACACAGCCATGAAAGGCAGCTAAACCCCATTATAAAAATAAATTACTTTTAAAAACCCGTAAAACAAAGACAGTGAAAGAGAGAGAAATTCTTACAAAATTCGTTCAGAGGCTGTGATGCAACCTGGATTGACCATATCTAGACCCACACCTGGATGAGACATAAGGGTGGACACTCTTGGGGCTGAGAGGTTGGGTGAGGTTGGGTGAGCAAACGCAGACCCTTTAAAGTAATACTGCGTGGTACCCATCCCATGGGTCCCAAATCTCCAGGTTCAAGGGCATCTTCCTACATCGAAAACATGCATGAGAAACCCAGAAGATGGTACACCGTGTGATTTTGAAAGGTTTCTAAAACGCACCTCATTTCTCATCTCCTTGTGCTCGGTTTCGCCATTCCAGCTACTTTACTAGCAATCTCCCTACTTGGAGAATCAGCACCTTTAACCTCCTGTTCCCTACAGGTTGCAATTTGTCCTGAGGACGAACGGGAAGAGGGGCAACCAATGAGAGACTAGATCTAGGTGTTGGGACAGGCACAGGTCACTCTATTTTCCCAACAGGAAGAAGAATTAACCACAGGCTCAACCTGCCGCCCAGAAGCAGAATAGAGCCTGAGGCAATCCCACGCTTTTGCGGCCAGCTCCCAAAAAAGATATTTGAAAATTGGAGCTCAGGGAAACTGCAATTCACAAACCCGCAGAGTTATAAATGATAACTCTCATCCACAGATATATTGAGGGAAGGCAACGAAGAGGATTTGAAAGCAAGGCAGAATTGCAGGAAACAGATTTCAGGAGGTAGATACGAATCGCCTTTAAAGCACATGAAAAGCGGCAAAAGTTCGACAATGATGCCCTTGGCCAAAAAGGGCGTATGCGTTTTTTCCTGAATATATTCAGGAAAAAACGCATACGCCCTTTTTGGCCAACCAAGCAACCTGGAAAGGCAAATCAGCGCTACAAAGAAGTCTCGCTTCCCATCGGTGAAAAGGGCCATGCTGCAAAATGTGTCAAAACCAGAAATGCAGGACAGGCCATGGAGAAATGGCAGCCTTGCTACACTGATGGGCGGGATGTAAATTGCCAACAGCCACTCTGGAGAAGTGTACGTTGTGTCCTGAAACATCGAAAAAAAACAGCTTAGGGAGCATAGGGCACGTCCACTCATGGGCGTATAAATTGGAAAAACTAAAAATCAGCAAGACACAGGCACCGGAAAGTTTAGGGCTGCTCTGTTGACAAGAACCTCCACTTCATGACACCTTAAATATCCCAGGAAAGAGAAAAATGGATAAAGAAGTTGTGGTCCTTATGTACAATGGAATATCACTCAGACATGAAATCAATGTTATAAGGCTAGTAGAAGCAAGATGAGTGGAGTTAGGTACGACGATTCTAAGTGAAATAAGTCACACAGAAAAAGACACTTATCATAAGCTATCACTTATAGAGGGAATGTAAAAACCGCTACACTTGAACTGAATTACAAAACAGAACAGAGTCACACGTTTAGAAAACACACTATAGCTGCTTAACAGGAAAGGTGAGGTGGGGTGATGCATAAAACAAGGGTTTCAAATTTGCTCAGATACCGTTCCATACACCCAATATGTAATAGACAAGACCTACTCCTTGCTCAGTGAACTGGACTCAACACCCCCTATTCCCCGCACAAGAATATATGTGACTAGTAAGAATCTTAAAACCTATGTATTGATATCTGTCTGGAAGTGTGTCAAGTGGGTGTAAAGCCGCATAAACACAGCCATGAAAGGCAGCTAAACCCCATTATAAAAATAAATTACTTTTAAAAACCCATAAAACAAAGACAGTGAAAGAGAGAGAAATTCTTACAAAATTCGTTCAGAGGCTGTGATGCAACCTGGATTGACCATATCTAGACCCACAGCTGGATGAGACATAAGGGTGGACACTCTTGGGGCTGAGAGGTTGGGTGAGGTTGGGTGAGAAAACGCAGACCCTTTAAAGTAATACTGCGTGGTACCCATCCCATGGGTCCCAAATCTCCAGGTTCAAGGGCATCTTCCTACATCGAAAACATGCATGAGAAACCCAGAAGATGGTACACCGTGTGATTTTGAAAGGTTTCTAAAACGCACCTCATTTCTCATCTCCTTGTGCTCGGTTTCGCCATTCCAGCTACTTTACTAGCAATCTCCCTACTTGGAGAATCAGCACCTTATCCTCCTGTTCCCTACAGGTTGCAATTTGTCCTGAGGATGAACGGGAAGAGGGGCAACCAATGAGAGAATAGACCTAGGTGTTGGGACAGGCACAGGTCACTCTATTTTCCCAACAGGAAGAAGAATTAACCACAGGCTCAGCCTGCTGCCCAGAAGCAGAATAGGGCCTGAGGCAATCCCGCGCTTTTGCGGCCAGCTCCCAAAAAAGACAGTTGAAAAATGGACCTCAGGGAAACTGCAATTCACAAACCCGCAGAGTTATAAATGATAACTCTCATCCACAGATATATTGAGGGAAGGCAACGAAGAGGATTTGAAAGCAAGGCAGAATTGCAGGAAACAGATTTCAGGAGGTAGATACGAATCGCCTTTAAAGCACATGAAAACCGGCAAAACGTCGACAATGATGCCCTTGGCCAAAAAGGGCGTATGCGTTTTTTCCTGAATATATTCAGGAAAAAACGCATACGCCCTTTTTGGCCAACCAAGCAACCTGGAAAGGCAAATCAGCGCTACAAAGAAGTCTCGCTTCCCTTCGGACAAAAGGGCCATGCTGCAAAAAGTGTCAAAACCAGAAATGCAGGACAGGCCATGGAGAAATGGCAGCCTTGCTACACTGATGGGCGGGATGTAAATTGCCAACAGCCACTCTGGAGAAGTATACATTGTGTCCTGAAACATCGAAAAAAAACAGCTTAGGGAGCATAGGGCACGTCCACTCATGGGCGTATAAATTGGAAAAACTAAAAATCAGCAAGACACAGGCACCGGAAAGTTTAGGGCTGCTCTGTTGACAAGAACCTCCACTTCATGACACCTTAAATATCCCAGGAAAGAGAAAAATGGATAAAGAAGTTGTGGTCCTTATGTACAATGGAATATCACTCAGACATGAAATCAATGTCATAAGGCTAGTAGAAGCAAGATGAGTGGAGTTAGGTACGACGATTCTAAGTGAAATAAGTCACACAGAAAAAGACACTTATCATAAGCTATCACTTATAGAGGGAATGTAAAAACCGCTACACTTGAACTGAATTACAAAACAGAACAGAGTCACACGTTTAGAAAACACACTATAGCTGCTTAACAGGAAAGGTGAGGTGGGGTGATGCATAAAACAAGGGTTTCAAATTGGCTCAGATACCGTTCCATACACCCAATATGTAATAGACAAGACCTACTCCTTGCTCAGTGAACTGGACTCAACACCCCCTATTCCCCGCACAAGAATATATGTGACTAGTAAGAATCTTAAAACCTATGTATTGATATCTGTCTGGAAGTGAGTCAAGTGGGTGTAAAGCCGCATAAACACAGCCATGAAAGGCAGCTAAACCCCATTATAAAAATAAATTACTTTTAAAAACCCGTAAAACAAAGACAGTGAAAGAGAGAGAAATTCTTACAAAATTCGTTCAGAGGCTGTGATGCAACCTGGATTGACCATATCTAGACCCACACCTGGATGAGACATAAGGGTGGACACTCTTGGGGCTGAGAGGTTGGGTGAGGTTGGGTGAGCAAACGCAGACCCTTTAAAGTAATACTGCGTGGTACCCATCCCATGGGTCCCAAATCTCCAGGTTCAAGGGCATCTTCCTACATCGAAAACATGCATGAGAAACCCAGAAGATGGTACACCGTGTGATTTTGAAAGGTTTCTAAAACGCACCTCATTTCTCATCTCCTTGTGCTCGGTTTCGCCATTCCAGCTACTTTACTAGCAATCTCCCTACTTGGAGAATCAGCACCTTTAACCTCCTGTTCCCTACAGGTTGCAATTTGTCCTGAGGACGAACGGGAAGAGGGGCAACCAATGAGAGACTAGATCTAGGTGTTGGGACAGGCACAGGTCACTCTATTTTCCCAACAGGAAGAAGAATTAACCACAGGCTCAACCTGCCGCCCAGAAGCAGAATAGAGCCTGAGGCAATCCCACGCTTTTGCGGCCAGCTCCCAAAAAAGATATTTGAAAATTGGAGCTCAGGGAAACTGCAATTCACAAACCCGCAGAGTTATAAATGATAACTCTCATCCACAGATATATTGAGGGAAGGCAACGAAGAGGATTTGAAAGCAAGGCAGAATTGCAGGAAACAGATTTCAGGAGGTAGATACGAATCGCCTTTAAAGCACATGAAAAGCGGCAAAACGTCCACAATGATGCCCTTGGCCAAAAAGGGCGTATGCGTTTTTTCCTGAATATATTCAGGAAAAAACGCATACGCCCTTTTTGGCCAACCAAGCAACCTGGAAAGGCAAATCAGCGCTACAAAGAAGTCTCGCTTCCCATCGGTGAAAAGGGCCATGCTGCAAAATGTGTCAAAACCAGAAATGCAGGACAGGCCATGGAGAAATGGCAGCCTTGCTACACTGATGGGCGGGATGTAAATTGCCAACAGCCACTCTGGAGAAGTGTACGTTGTGTCCTGAAACATCGAAAAAAAACAGCTTAGGGAGCATAGGGCACGTCCACTCATGGGCGTATAAATTGGAAAAACTAAAAATCAGCAAGACACAGGCACCGGAAAGTTTAGGGCTGCTCTGTTGACAAGAACCTCCACTTCATGACACCTTAAATATCCCAGGAAAGAGAAAAATGGATAAAGAAGTTGTGGTCCTTATGTACAATGGAATATCACTCAGACATGAAATCAGTGTCATAAGGCTAGTAGAAGCAAGATGAGTGGAGTTAGGTACGACGATTCTAAGTGAAATAAGTCACACAGAAAAAGACACTTATCATAAGCTATCACTTATAGAGGGAATGTAAAAACCGCTACACTTGAACTGAATTACAAAACAGAACAGAGTCACACGTTTAGAAAACACACTATGGCTGCTTAACGGGAATGGTGAGGTGGGGTGATGCATAAAACAAGGGTTTTAAATTCGCTCAGATACCGTTCCATACACCCAATATGTAATAGACAAGACCTACTCCTTGCTCAGTGAACTGGACTCAACACCCCCTATTCACCACACAAGAATATATGTGACTAGTAAGAATCTTAAAACCTATGTATTGATATCTCTCTGGAAGTGAGTCAAGTGGGTGTAAAGCCGCATAAACACAGCCATGAAAAGCAGCTAAACCCCATTATAAAAATGAATTACTTTTAAAAACCCATAAAACAAAGACAGTGAAAGAGAGAGAATTCTTACAAAATTCGTTCAGAGGCTGTGATGCAACCTGGATTGACCATATCTAGACCCACAGCTGGATGAGACATAAGGGTGGACACTCTTGGGGCTGAGAGGTTGGGTGAGGTTGGGTGAGAAAACGCAGACCCTTTAAAGTAATACTGCGTGGTACCCATCCCATGGGTCCCAAATCTCCAGGTTCAAGGGCATCTTCCTACATCGAAAACATGCATGAGAAACCCAGAAGATGGTACACCGTGTGATTTTGAAAGGTTTCTAAAACGCACCTCATTTCTCATCTCCTTGTGCTCGGTTTCGCCATTCCAGCTACTTTACTAGCAATCTCCCTACTTGGAGAATCAGCACCTTATCCTCCTGTTCCCTACAGGTTGCAATTTGTCCTGAGGATGAACGGGAAGAGGGGCAACCAATGAGAGAATAGATCTAGGTGTTGGGACAGGCACAGGTCACTCTATTTTCCCAACAGGAAGAAGAATTAACCACAGGCTCAGCCTGCTGCCCAGAAGCAGAATAGGGCCTGAGGCAATCCCGCGCTTTTGCGGCCAGCTCCCAAAAAAGACAGTTGAAAAATGGACCTCAGGGAAACTGCAATTCACAAACCCGCAGAGTTATAAATGATAACTCTCATCCACAGATATATTGAGGGAAGGCAACGAAGAGGATTTGAAAGCAAGGCAGAATTGCAGGAAACAGATTTCAGGAGGTAGATACGAATCGCCTTTAAAGCACATGAAAACCGGCAAAACGTCGACAATGATGCCCTTGGCCAAAAAGGGCGTATGCGTTTTTTCCTGAATATATTCAGGAAAAAACGCATACGCCCTTTTTGGCCAACCAAGCAACCTGGAAAGGCAAATCAGCGCTACAAAGAAGTCTCGCTTCCCTTCGGACAAAAGGGCCATGCTGCAAAAAGTGTCAAAACCAGAAATGCAGGACAGGCCATGGAGAAATGGCAGCCTTGCTACACTGATGGGCGGGATGTAAATTGCCAACAGCCACTCTGGAGAAGTATACATTGTGTCCTGAAACATCGAAAAAAAACAGCTTAGGGAGCATAGGGCACGTCCACTCATGGGCGTATAAATTGGAAAAACTAAAAATCAGCAAGACACAGGCACCGGAAAGTTTAGGGCTGCTCTGTTGACAAGAACCTCCACTTCATGACACCTTAAATATCCCAGGAAAGAGAAAAATGGATAAAGAAGTTGTGGTCCTTATGTACAATGGAATATCACTCAGACATGAAATCAATGTCATAAGGCTAGTAGAAGCAAGATGAGTGGAGTTAGGTACGACGATTCTAAGTGAAATAAGTCACACAGAAAAAGACACTTATCATAAGCTATCACTTATAGAGGGAATGTAAAAACCGCTACACTTGAACTGAATTACAAAACAGAACAGAGTCACACGTTTAGAAAACACACTATAGCTGCTTAACAGGAAAGGTGAGGTGGGGTGATGCATAAAACAAGGGTTTCAAATTGGCTCAGATACCGTTCCATACACCCAATATGTAATAGACAAGACCTACTCCTTGCTCAGTGAACTGGACTCAACACCCCCTATTCCCCGCACAAGAATATATGTGACTAGTAAGAATCTTAAAACCTATGTATTGATATCTGTCTGGAAGTGAGTCAAGTGGGTGTAAAGCCGCATAAACACAGCCATGAAAGGCAGCTAAACCCCATTATAAAAATAAATTACTTTTAAAAACCCGTAAAACAAAGACAGTGAAAGAGAGAGAAATTCTTACAAAATTCGTTCAGAGGCTGTGATGCAACCTGGATTGACCATATCTAGACCCACACCTGGATGAGACATAAGGGTGGACACTCTTGGGGCTGAGAGGTTGGGTGAGGTTGGGTGAGCAAACGCAGACCCTTTAAAGTAATACTGCGTGGTACCCATCCCATGGGTCCCAAATCTCCAGGTTCAAGGGCATCTTCCTACATCGAAAACATGCATGAGAAACCCAGAAGATGGTACACCGTGTGATTTTGAAAGGTTTCTAAAACGCACCTCATTTCTCATCTCCTTGTGCTCGGTTTCGCCATTCCAGCTACTTTACTAGCAATCTCCCTACTTGGAGAATCAGCACCTTTAACCTCCTGTTCCCTACAGGTTGCAATTTGTCCTGAGGACGAACGGGAAGAGGGGCAACCAATGAGAGACTAGATCTAGGTGTTGGGACAGGCACAGGTCACTCTATTTTCCCAACAGGAAGAAGAATTAACCACAGGCTCAGCCTGCCGCCCAGAAGCAGAATAGAGCCTGAGGCAATCCCACGCTTTTGCGGCCAGCTCCCAAAAAAGACATTTGAAAAATGGAGCTCAGGGTAACTGCAATTCACAAACCCGCAGAGTTATAAATGATAACTCTCATCCACAGATATATTGAGGGAAGGCAACGAAGAGGATTTGAAAGCAAGGCAGAATTGCAGGAAACAGATTTCAGGAGGTAGATACGAATCGCCTTTAAAGCACATGAAAAGCGGCAAAAGTTCGACAATGATGCCCTTGGCCAAAAAGGGCGTATGCGTTTTTTCCTGAATATATTCAGGAAAAAACGCATACGCCCTTTTTGGCCAACCAAGCAACCTGGAAAGGCAAATCAGCGCTACAAAGAAGTCTCGCTTCCCATCGGTGAAAAGGGCCATGCTGCAAAATGTGTCAAAACCAGAAATGCAGGACAGGCCATGGAGAAATGGCAGCCTTGCTACACTGATGGACGGGATGTAAATTGCCAACAGCCACTCTGGAGAAGTGTACGTTGTGTCCTGAAACATCGAAAAAAAACAGCTTAGGGAGCATAGGGCACGTCCACTCATGGGCGTATAAATTGGAAAAACTAAAAATCAGCAAGACACAGGCACCGGAAAGTTTAGGGCTGCTCTGTTGACAAGAACCTCCACTTCATGACACCTTAAATATCCCAGGAAAGAGAAAAATGGATAAAGAAGTTGTGGTCCTTATGTACAATGGAATATCACTCAGACATGAAATCAGTGTCATAAGGCTAGTAGAAGCAAGATGAGTGGAGTTAGGTACGACGATTCTAAGTGAAATAAGTCACACAGAAAAAGACACTTATCATAAGCTATCACTTATAGAGGGAATGTAAAAACCGCTACACTTGAACTGAATTACAAAACAGAACAGAGTCACACGTTTAGAAAACACACTATGGCTGCTTAACGGGAATGGTGAGGTGGGGTGATGCATAAAACAAGGGTTTTAAATTCGCTCAGATACCGTTCCATACACCCAATATGTAATAGACAAGACCTACTCCTTGCTCAGTGAACTGGACTCAACACCCCCTATTCACCACACAAGAATATATGTGACTAGTAAGAATCTTAAAACCTATGTATTGATATCTCTCTGGAAGTGAGTCAAGTGGGTGTAAAGCCGCATAAACACAGCCATGAAAAGCAGCTAAACCCCATTATAAAAATAAATTACTTTTAAAAACCCGTAAAACAAAGACAGTGAAAGAGAGAGAAATTCTTACAAAATTCGTTCAGAGGCTGTGATGCAACCTGGATTGACCATATCTAGACCCACACCTGGATGAGACATAAGGGTGGACACTCTTGGGGCTGAGAGGTTGGGTGAGGTTGGGTGAGCAAACGCAGACCCTTTAAAGTAATACTGCGTGGTACCCATCCCATGGGTCCCAAATCTCCAGGTTCAAGGGCATCTTCCTACATCGAAAACATGCATGAGAAACCCAGAAGATGGTACACCGTGTGATTTTGAAAGGTTTCTAAAACGCACCTCATTTCTCATCTCCTTGTGCTCGGTTTCGCCATTCCAGCTACTTTACTAGCAATCTCCCTACTTGGAGAATCAGCACCTTTAACCTCCTGTTCCCTACAGGTTGCAATTTGTCCTGAGGACGAACGGGAAGAGGGGCAACCAATGAGAGACTAGATCTAGGTGTTGGGACAGGCACAGGTCACTCTATTTTCCCAACAGGAAGAAGAATTAACCACAGGCTCAGCCTGCCGCCCAGAAGCAGAATAGAGCCTGAGGCAATCCCACGCTTTTGCGGCCAGCTCCCAAAAAAGACATTTGAAAAATGGAGCTCAGGGTAACTGCAATTCACAAACCCGCAGAGTTATAAATGATAACTCTCATCCACAGATATATTGAGGGAAGGCAACGAAGAGGATTTGAAAGCAAGGCAGAATTGCAGGAAACAGATTTCAGGAGGTAGATACGAATCGCCTTTAAAGCACATGAAAAGCGGCAAAAGTTCGACAATGATGCCCTTGGCCAAAAAGGGCGTATGCGTTTTTTCCTGAATATATTCAGGAAAAAACGCATACGCCCTTTTTGGCCAACCAAGCAACCTGGAAAGGCAAATCAGCGCTACAAAGAAGTCTCGCTTCCCATCGGTGAAAAGGGCCATGCTGCAAAATGTGTCAAAACCAGAAATGCAGGACAGGCCATGGAGAAATGGCAGCCTTGCTACACTGATGGACGGGATGTAAATTGCCAACAGCCACTCTGGAGAAGTGTACGTTGTGTCCTGAAACATCGAAAAAAAACAGCTTAGGGAGCATAGGGCACGTCCACTCATGGGCGTATAAATTGGAAAAACTAAAAATCAGCAAGACACAGGCACCGGAAAGTTTAGGGCTGCTCTGTTGACAAGAACCTCCACTTCATGACACCTTAAATATCCCAGGAAAGAGAAAAATGGATAAAGAAGTTGTGGTCCTTATGTACAATGGAATATCACTCAGACATGAAATCAGTGTCATAAGGCTAGTAGAAGCAAGATGAGTGGAGTTAGGTACGACGATTCTAAGTGAAATAAGTCACACAGAAAAAGACACTTATCATAAGCTATCACTTATAGAGGGAATGTAAAAACCGCTACACTTGAACTGAATTACAAAACAGAACAGAGTCACACGTTTAGAAAACACACTATGGCTGCTTCACGGGAATGGTGAGGTGGGGTGATGCATAAAACAAGGGTTTTAAATTCGCTCAGATACCGTTCCATACACCCAATATGTAATAGACAAGACCTACTCCTTGCTCAGTGAACTGGACTCAACACCCCCTATTCACCACACAAGAATATATGTGACTAGTAAGAATCTTAAAACCTATGTATTGATATCTCTCTGGAAGTGAGTCAAGTGGGTGTAAAGCCGCATAAACACAGCCATGAAAAGCAGCTAAACCCCATTATAAAAATGAATTACTTTTAAAAACCCATAAAACAAAGACAGTGAAAGAGAGAGAAATTCTTACAAAATTCGTTCAGAGGCTGTGATGCTACCTGGATTGACCATATGAAGACCCACAGCTGGATGAGACATAAGGGTGGACACTCTTGGGGCTGAGAGGTTGGGTGTGGTTGGGTGAGCAAACGCAGACCCTTTAAAGTAATACTGCGTGGTACCCATCCCATGGGTCCCAAATCTCCAGGTTCAAGGGCATCTTCCTACATCGAAAACATGCATGAGAAACCCAGAAGATGGTACACCGTGTGATTTTGAAAGGTTTCTAAAACGCACCTCATTTCTCATCTCCTTGTGCTCGGTTTCGCCATTCCAGCTACTTTACTAGCAATCTCCCTACTTGGAGAATCAGCACCTTTAACCTCCTGTTCCCTACAGGTTGCAATTTGTCCTGAGGACGAACGGGAAGAGGGGCAACCAATGAGAGACTAGATCTAGGTGTTGGGACAGGCACAGGTCACTCTATTTTCCCAACAGGAAGAAGAATTAACCACAGGCTCAGCCTGCCGCCCAGAAGCAGAATAGGGCCTGAGGCAATCCCGCGCTTTTGAGGCCAGCTCCCAAAAAAGACAGTTGAAAAATGGACCTCAGGGAAACTGCAATTCACAAACCCGCAGAGTTATAAATGATAACTCTCATCCACAGATATATTGAGGGAAGGCAACGAAGAGGATTTGAAAGCAAGGCAGAATTGCAGGAAACAGATTTCAGGAGGTAGATACGAATTGCCTTTAAAGCACATGAAAAGCGGCAAAACGTCGACAATGATGCCCTTGGCCATAAAGGGCGTATGCGTTTTTTCCTGAATATATTCAGGAAAAAACGCATACGCCCTTTTTGGCCAACCAAGCAACCTGGAAAGGCAAATCAGCGCTACAAAGAAGTCTCGCTTCCCATCGGTGAAAAGGGCCATGCTGCAAAAAGTGTCAAAACCAGAAATGCAGGACAGGCCATGGAGAAATGGCAGCCTTGCTACACTGATGGGCGGGATGTAAATTGCCAACAACCACTCTGGAGAAGTGTACGTTGTGTCCTGAAACATCGAAAAAAAACAGCTTAGGGAGCATAGGGCACGTCCACTCATGGGCGTATAAATTGGAAAAACTAAAAATCAGCAAGACACAGGCACCGGAAAGTTTAGGGCTGCTCTGTTGACAAGAACCTCCACTTCATGACACCTTAAATATCCCAGGAAAGAGAAAAATGGATAAAGAAGTTGTGGTCCTTATGTACAATGGAATATCACTCAGACATGAAATCAATGTCATAAGGCTAGTAGAAGCAAGATGAGTGGAGTTAGGTACGACGATTCTAAGTGAAATAAGTCACACAGAAAAAGACACTTATCATAAGCTATCACTTATAGAGGGAATGTAAAAACCGCTACACTTGAACTGAATTACAAAACAGAACAGAGTCACACGTTTAGAAAACACACTATGGCTGCTTAACGGGAATGGTGAGGTGGGGTGATGCATAAAACAAGGGTTTCAAATTCGCTCAGATACCGTTCCATACACCCAATATGTAATAGACAAGACCTACTCCTTGCTCAGTGAACTGGACTCAACACCCCCTATTCCCCGCACAAGAATATATGTGACTAGTAAGAATCTTAAAACCTATGTATTGATATCTGTCTGGAAGTGAGTCAAGTGGGTGTAAAGCCGCATAAACACAACCATGAAAAGCAGCTAAACCCCATTATAAAAATAAATTACTTTTAAAAACCCGTAAAACAAAGACAGTGAAAGAGAGAGAAATTCTTACAAAATTCGTTCAGAGGCTGTGATGCAACCTGGATTGACCATATCTACACCTACACCTGGATGAGACATAAGGGTGGACACTCTTGGGGCTGAGAGGTTGGGTGAGGTTGGGTGAGCAAACGCAGACCCTTTAAAGTAATACTGCGTGGTACCCATCCCATGGGTCCCAAATCTCCAGGTTCAAGGGCATCTTCCTACATCGAAAACATGCATGAGAAACCCAGAAGATGGTACACCGTGTGATTTTGAAACGTTTCTAAAACGCACCTCATTTCTCATCTCCTTGTGCTCGGTTTCGCCATTCCAGCTACTTTACTAGCAATCTCCCTACTTGGAGAATCAGCACCTTTAACCTCCTGTTCCCTACAGGTTGCAATTTGTCCTGAGGATGAACGGGAAGAGGGGCAACCAATGAGAGACTAGATCTAGGTGTTGGGACAGGCACAGGTCACTCTATTTTCCCATCAGGAAGAAGAATTAACCACAGGCTCAGCCTGCCGCCCAGAAGCAGAATAGGGCCTGAGGCAATCCCGCGCTTTTGCGGCCAGCTCCCAAAAAAGACAGTTGAAAAATGGAGCTCAGGGAAACTGCAATTCACAGACCCGCAGAGTTATAAATGATAACTCTCATCCACAGATATATTGAGGGAAGGCAACGAAGAGGATTTGAAAGAAAGGCAGAATTGCAGGAAACAGATTTCAGGAGGTAGATACGAATCGCCTTTAAAGCACATGAAAAGCGGCAAAACGTCGACAATGATGCCCTTGGCCAAAAAGGGCGTATGCGTTTTTTCCTGAATATATTCAGGAAAAAACGCATACGCACTTTTTGGCCAACCAAGCAACCTGGAAAGGCAAATCAGCGCTACAAAGAAGTCTCGCTTCCCATCGGTGAAAAGGGCCATGCTGCAAAAAGTGTCAAAACCAGAAATGCAGGACAGGCCATGGAGAAATGGCAGCCTTGCTACACTGATGGGAGGGATGTAAATTGCCAACAGCCACTCTGGAGAAGTATACGTTGTGTCCTGAAACATCGAAAAAAAACAGCTTAGGGAGCATAGGGCACGTCCACTCATGGGCGTATAAATTGGAAAAACTAAAAATCAGCAAGACACAGGCACCGGAAAGTTTAGGGCTGCTCTGTTGACAAGAACCTCCACTTCATGACACCTTAAATATCCCAGGAAAGAGAAAAATGGATAAAGAAGTTGTGGTCCTAATGTACAATGGAATATCACTCAGACATGAAATCAATGTCATAAGGCTAGTAGAAGCAAGATGAGTGGAGTTAGGTACGACGATTCTAAGTGAAATAAGTCACACAGAAAAAGACACTTATCATAAGCTATCACTTATAGAGGGAATGTAAAAACCGCTACACTTGAACTGAATTACAAAACAGAACAGAGTCACACGTTTAGAAAACACACTATAGCTGCTTAACAGGAAAGGTGAGGTGGGGTGATGCATAAAACAAGGGTTTCAAATTCGCTCAGATACCGTTCCATACACCCAATATGTAATAGACAAGACCTACTCCTTGCTCAGTGAACTGGACTCAACACCCCCTATTCCCCACACAAGAATATATGTGACTAGTAAGAATCTTAAAACCTATGTATTGATATCTGTCTCGAAGTGAGTCAAGTGGGTGTAAAGCCGCATAAACACAGCCATGAAAGGCAGCTAAACCCCATTATAAAAATAAATTACTTTTAAAAACCCATAAAACAAAGACAGTGAAAGAGAGAGAAATTCTTACAAAATTCGTTCAGAGGCTGTGATGCAACCTGGATTGACCATATCTAGACCCACAGCTGGATGAGACATAAGGGTGGACACACTTGGGGTTGAGTGGTTGGGTGAGGTTGGGTGAGCAAACGCAGACCCTTTAAAGTAATACTGCGTGGTACCCATCCCATGGGTCCCAAATCTCCAGGTTCAAGGGCATCTTCCTACATCGAAAACATGCATGAGAAACCTAGATGATGGTACACCGTGTGATTTTGAAAGGTTTCTAAAACGCACCTCATTTCTCATCTCCTTGTGTTCGGGTTCGCCATTCCAGCTACTTTACTAGCAATCTCCCTACTTGTGGAATCAGCACCTTTAACCTCCTGTTCCGTTCAGGTTGCAATTTGTTCTGAGGATGAAAGGGAAGAGGGGCAACCAATGAGAGACTAGATCTAGGTTTTGGGACAGGCCCAGGTCACTGTATTTTCCCATCAGGAAGAAGAATTAACCACAGGCTCAGCCTGCACGCCGGAACCAGAATAGGGCCTGAAGCAATCCTGTGCTTTGCGGCCAGCTCCCAAGAAAGCGAGTTGAAAAATGGAGCTCAGGGGCACTGCAATTCAGAGACCTGCAGAGTTATAAATGATAACTCTTGGCCACAAATATATTGAGGGAAGGCAACCAAGAGGAGTTGAAAGCAAGGCAGAATTGCAGGAAACAGATTTCAGGAGGTAGATTCGAATCACCTTTAAAGCACATGAAAAGTGGCAAAACGTGGACAATGATGCCCTTGGCCCAAAAGGGCGTATGCGTTTTTTCCTGAATATATTCAGGAAAAAACGCATATGCCCTTTTTGGCCAACCAAGCAACCTGGAAAGGCAAATCAGCGCTATAAAGAAGTCTCGCTTCCCATTGGTCAAAGGGTCATGCTGAAAAAAGTGTAAAAACCAGAAAAGCAGGACAGTCCATGTAGAAATCGGAGCCTTGCTATGCTGATGGGCGGGATGTAATTTGCCAACAGCCACTCTGGAGAATTGTACGGTGTGTCCTGAAACATCTAAAAAACACAGCTTAGTGAGCATAGGGCACTTCAACTCATGGGCGTATAAATTGGGAAAACTAAAAATCATCAAGACACAGGCACCCCAAAGTTTAGGGCTGCTCTGTTCCCAAGAACCTCCACTTCGGTACTCCTTAAACATCCCAGGAAGAGGAAAATTGATAAAGAAGTTGTGGTACTTATGTACAATGGAATATCACTCAGCCATGAAATCAATGTCATAAGGCTACTAGCAGCATGATGAGTGGATGTAGGTATGATGATTTTAAGTGAAATAAGTCACATAGAAAAAGACACTTATCAAAGACATCACTTATATAGGGAATGTAAAAATCGCTACACTTAAACTGATTTACAAAACAGAACAGAGTCACACATTTTCAAAACACACTATGGCTGCTTAACGGGAAAGGTGAGGTGGGTGATGCATAAACCCGGGATTTGAAATTAGCACAGATATCACTCCATAAATCAAATATGTAATAGACAAGACCTACTCCTTGCTCAGTGAACTGGACGCAACACCCTCTATTCACCGCACAAGAATATATCTGACTAGTAAGAATCTTAAAACCTATGTATTGATATCTCTCTTTAAGTGAGTCAAGTGGGTGTAAAGCGGGCTAAACACAGCAGTGAAAAGCAGCGAAACCCCATTTTAAAATAAATAACTTTAAAAAACCCAAAAACCTAAGACAGTGATAGAGAGAGGAAATTTTACATAATTCGTTCCTGGGCTGTGATGCAACCTTGTTTGACCATATCTAGACCCACAGCTGGATGAGAAATAAAGCTGGACACTCTTGCAGCTGAAGGTCTCTTTCCCTAGTTACCAGATTGGGGAACGTAAAAAGGCTGCTGCCCTCTGGCCGTTACCTGCAAAAGCAGCTTTAATACCTGTGTTAATGGTCACTTCATATGAACAAGTACTTCAGGGCTGTAAATGAAACCTGCCCTCAAAATGTCTTGAGGGAGGTAATGGCCAAAACTTTTCAAAATGTGACACTTACTTTAAGAAAACAATTTGAAGAACTAAGCTGTAATCACAGTTTGATAAATAAAAAGAGCATGCTTTAAAGATCAATTTCAACAGATTATGGGACACATGCAAATTCAACCACACAGAGGTATCAGCTCGCACCTGTTAGAATAACCAGCAGCAAGCAAACTACAAACAATAAATATTGAAGGCGTTTTGGAGAAATGCATACCCTCAATTTTAAGTGGGACATAACCTGGAAAGAGCCACTAATGAGAACTGAATGGTGGTGCCTTTAAAACGTACACACTGAGCTACCATATGATACAGCAAGCCCACTCCTTGGCCTATAACATAAGGAGATAGAACTGGAAAGACACAGGCAAGCAAATGTGCATTGCAGCAGTATTACAATAACCAAGACATGGAGGCAACCAAAAAGTCCATCAAGAGGTGCGTGGCCAAAGAATAACTGGTACACGTACAGATGGAATATGAGCCAGGGAAAAAAACAAAACAATGTCAATTGCAGCACTGTGTATGATTCTTGAGTTAATCAGGCAAATTGTACTAAGTCAGAAAGCAAAAGACACATATCCTATAATATCACTTATAGGTCTTAGCTAAAAATTGATACCAATGAAGATATTTCCACAGAGAAATGCAATCACAGATTCATTAAACAAACTTAGGGTTCACCAAATGGAAAGGTGTGAGGATTGGATACATTAGGATATTGGGGTTAAGATAGATATAGAAACACATGTGAAATATGTAATCACCAAAGACCTACGTAATACCAAGACAAGACTACTCAACATGGTGTCATAACCTACATGGGAAAATGATCCAAAGAAGAATAGATATATGTATATGTTTAAAAGAACCACATCTTGCACACCTAGAAGAAACAAAACATTTTAATCAAATTTGCTCTGACAAAAAATAAAAATTAAATTAAAAAAAGAACAAGAAGTAATGAGACATAAACTTAAGGGGCTTTTTGCTGGCACATTGCATTCTAATTTACAACCAGAACATGACTTCCATTAAGGCTCTGTCATCACTAATAAAGCAGCTTTATAAGCAATGTTGAAGGTAGCTTAAAAGAAGTCTCACTAATTATTGATAGTAACAAGGAAACAAAGAAAAGTAAAAGTCTCACTGCAAAAAGTATACATAGGGTAAGGATAGTAGATCAAACACTGATTACACTTCTGTAAAGAATAAAAGACAACAGTAGTATGTTTTGTTAAAAAAGAGAGGGCCCAAATAAATCTGAAATGAAAGAGATGATGTTACAACAGACACCACAGAAATACAAAGTATCCTAAGATACACACAGGGTAACTCAGGGCTCAGACTGGACAGAGCCCACTCTCCAGTCCCCTGTACATGACTTACAGGAGCCTCAGGAACTGAGGAGGGGGTCCCTGAGGAGAGGCTCAAGATAGAATATGGTAGGCATTAACATGACTGCATTCATCTTAAACATGCCTGAACTACATTCACACGAGATGATTTTGTCCTGTATGTACATCGGCACCTCTAGCCGGAACTGCAGATCTTTGGCTTCAACACCTCTACTGACAACATTAGCTTCACCTGCTGTGGACCGTCTCCTATAGGATTTCTAGAATCACAAAACATCGAAGCTTCACAGGACCCAGAGTCTGTGCGACTCCACACAGAGTCTCAGAGTCTCAACTCCACTCAGATACTCCACTCTTGGAGGGCACACACAAAGTAGTGTGTACATCAGGACCCAGGGGAAGGAGCAGTGACCCCGTAGGAGAATGACCAGAACTACCTGCTACTTTTAGAGGGTCTCCTGCAGAGGCAGCTGGTGGCTGTGGCTGTGGCTCACCGTGAGGACAACGACACTGGCAGCAGAAGTTCTGGGAAATACTCCTTGGTGTGAGCCCTCCCAGAGTCCGCCATTAGCCCCACCAAGAGCAAGGTAGGCTCCAGTGCTGGGTCGCCTCAGGCCAAACAACCAACAGGGAGGGAACCCAGCCCCATGCATCAGCAGACAAGCGGATTCAACTTTTTATTAAAGTTTTATTTAATCCGTAGACAAGCGGATTAAAGCTCTGCCCACCAAAGCAACACCCAGCTCTACCCACCACCAGTCCCTCCCATCAGGAAGCTTGCACAAGTCTCTAAGATAGACTCATCCACCAGAGAGCAGACAGCAGAAGCAAGAAGAACTACAATTCTGCAGCCTGTGGAAGGAAAACCACATTCACAGGAAGATAGATAAAATGAAAAGGCAGAGGACTTTATACCAGATCAAGGAACAAGATAAAACCCCAGAAAAAAAACGAAATGAGGTGGAGATAGGGAACCTTCCAGAAAAAGAATTCAGAATAATGATAGTGAAGTTGAGCCAAGACCTTAGAAAAAGAAAGGAGGCAAAGATCGAGAAGACACAAGAAATGCTTAACAAAGACCTAGAAGAATTAAGGAACAAACACCTAGAAGAATTAAAGAACAAACAAACAGAGGTGAACAATGTAATAACTGAAATGAAAAATACACTAGAAGGAATCAGTAGCAGAATAACTGTGGCAGAAGAACGGATAAGTGGCCTGGAAGACAGAAAGGTGGAAATCACTGCCATGGAACAGAATAAAGAAAAAGAATGAAAATAAATGAAGACACCCCAAGAGTCCTCTGGGACAACATTAAACGCAACAACATTCGCATTATAGGGGTCCCAGAAGGAGAAGAGAGAGAGAAAGGACCCGAGAATATATTTGAAGAGATTATGGTCAAAAACTTCCCTAGCATGGGAAAAGAAATAGCCACCCAAGTCCAGAAGCACAGAGTGTCCCAGGCAGGAGAAACCAAAGGAGAAAAATGACAAGACACATAGTAATCAAATTGACAAAAATTAACGACAAAGAAAAATTATTGAAAGCAGCAAGGGAAAAATGACAAATAACATACAAGGGAAATCCCATAAGGATAACAGCTGATTTCTCAGCAGAAAATCTACAAGCCAGAAGGAAGTGGCATGATAAATTTAAAGTGATGAAAGGGAAGAACCTACAACCAAGGGTACTGCACCCTGCAAAGAGCTCATTCAGATTTGATGGAGAAATCAAAAGCCTTACAGACAAGCAAAAGCTAAGAGAATTCAGCACCATGCAACCAGCTCTACACCAAATGCTAAAAGAACTTCTCTAAGTGGGAAACACAAGAGAAGAAAAGGACCCACCAAGACAAACCCATAACAATTAAGAAAATAGTAGTAGGAACATACATATCGATAATTACCTTAAACGTGAATGCACTAAATGTTCCAACCAAAAGACATAGACTGGCTGAATGGATACAAAAACAAGACCCATATATATGCTGTCTACAAGAGACCCATTTCAGACCTAGGGACACATACAGACTGAAAGTGAGGCGATGGAAAAATATATTCTATGCTAATGAAAATCAAAAGAAAGCTGGAGTAGCAATACTCATATCAGATAAAATAGACTTTAAAATAAAGAATGTTACAAGAGACAAGGAAAGACGCTACATAATGGTCAAGGGATCAAACCAAGAAGAAGACATAACAATTATAAATATATATGTACCCAACATAGGAGCACCTCAATGTATAAGGCAACTGCTAACAGCTATAAAAGAGGAAATCGACAGTAACACAATAATAGCGGGGGACTTTAACAGCTCACTTACACCAGTGGAGATCAGCCAGACAGAAAATTAATAAGGAAACACAAGCTTTAAATGACACAATAGACCAGATAGAGTTCATTGATATTTATAGGACATTCCATCCAAAAACAGCAGATTACACGTTCTTCTCAACTGCACACGGAACATTCTCCAGGATAGATCACATCTTGGGTCACAGATAAAGCCTCAGTAAATTTAAGAAAACTGAAATCATATCAAGCAGCTGTTCCGACCACAATGCTATGAGATTAGAAATCAATTACACGGAAAAAACCGTAAAAAACACAAACACATGGAGGCTAAACAATACGTTACTAAATAACCAAGAGATCACTGAAGAAATCAAAGGGGAAATCAAAAACTACCTAGAGACAAATGACAACAAAAACACGATGACCAAAACCTATGGGATGCAGCAAAAGGGGTTCTAAGAGGGAAGTTTATAGCAATACAAGCCTACCTCAAGAAACAAGAAAAATCTCAAATAAACAATCTAACCTTACACCTAGAGGAAGTAGAGAAAGAAGAACAAAACCCAAAGTTAGTAGAAGGAAAGAAATCCTAAAGATCAGAGCAGAAATAAATGAAATAGAAACAAAGAAAACGGAAGCAAAGATCAACAAAACTAAAAGCTGGTTCTTTGAGAAGATAAGCAAAAATGATCAACCTTTAGCCAGACTCAAGAAAAAGAGGGAGAGGATGCAAATCAACAAAATTAGAAGTGAAAAAGGAGAAGTTACAACAGACACCACAGGAATACAAAGCATCCTAAGAGACTACTACAAGCAACTCTGTGCCAATAAAATGGACAATCTGGAAGAAATGGACAAATTCTTAGAAAGGGATAACCTTCAAAGATTGAACCAGGAAGAAATAGAAAATATGAACAAACCTATCACTAGCAATGAAATTGAAACTGTGATTAAAAATCTTCCAACAAACAAAAGTCCAGAACCAGATGGCATCACAGGTGAATTCTATCAAACATTTAGAGAAGAGCTAACACCCAACCTTCTCAAATTCTTCAAAACAATTGCAGGGGAAGGAACACTCCCAAACTCATTCTATGAGACCACCATCACCCTGATACCAAAATCAGACAGAGATACTACAAGGAAAGAAAATTATAGACCAATATCACTGATGAATATAGATGTAAAAATCCTCAACAAAATACTAGCAAACAGAATCGAACAACAGATTAAAAGGATCATACACCATGATCAAGTGGGGTTTTTCCCAGGGATGCAAGGATTCTTCAATATACACAAATCAATGTGATACACCATATTAACAAATTGTAGAATAAAACCATATGATCATCTCAATAGATGAAGGAAAAGATTTTGAGAAAATTCAACACTCATTTACGATAAAAACTCTGCAGAGTGTGGGCATAGAGGGAAACTACCTCAACATAATAAAGGCCATATATGACAAACCCACAGCAAACAGCATTCTCAATGGTGAAAAACTGAAAGCGTTTCCTCTAAGATCAGAAACAAGACGAGGATGCCCACTCTCACCACTGCTATTCAACATAGTTTTGGAAGTCCTAGCCATGGCAATCAGAGAAGAAAAAGCAATAAAAGGAATACAAAAAGGAAAAGAAGAAGTAAAATTGTCACTGTTTGCAGATGACATGATATCATAGATAGAGAATCCTAAAGACGCCACCAGAAAACCACTGGAGCTAATCAATGAATTTGGTAAAGTTGCAGGATACAAAATTAATGCACAGAAATTGCTTGCATTCCTATACACTAACAATGAAAGATCAGAAAGAGAAATTAAGGAAACAATCCCATTACCACTGCAACAAAAAGAATAAAATACCTAGGAATAAACCTACCTAAGGAAGTAAAAGACCTGTACTCAGAAAACTATAAGACACTGATGAAAGAAATCAAAGATGATATAAACAGATGGAGACATATACCATGTTCTTGGATTAGAAGAATCAATATTGTGAAAATGACTATACTACCCAAAGCAATCTACAGATTCAATGCAATCCCGATCAAAATACCTTTGGCATTTTCTACAGAACAAGAAAAAAAAATCTTAAAATTTATAGGGAGACACAAAAGACCCTGGATAGCCAAAGCAGTCTTGAGGGGGAAAAAAAGAGCTGGAGGAATCAGACTTCCAGACTTCAGACTATATTACAAAGCTACAGAAATCAAGATAATATGGTACTGACACAAAAACAGAAATATAGGTCAATAGAACAGGATAGAAAGCACAGAGATAAACCCACGTACCTATGGTTAACTAATCTATGACAAAGGAGGCAAGGGTATACAATGGAGAAAAGACAGTGTCTTCAGTAAGTGGTGGGGGGAAAACTGGACAGCTACATGTAAAAGAATGAAATTAGTACACTCCCTAACACCATACACAAAAATAACTCAAAATGGATTAGAGACCTAAATATAAGACCAGCCACTATAAAACTCTTAGAAGAAAACATAAGCAGAACAGTCTATGACATAAATCACAGCAAGATCCTTTTTGACCCACCTCCTAGAGAAATGGAAATAAAAACAAAAATTAAAAAATGGGACCAAATGAAACATAAATTCTTTTGCACAGCAAAGGAAAACTTAAGCAAGATGAAAAGACAACCATCAGAATGGGAGAAAATATTTTCAAATGAAGCAAATGGCAAAGGATTAATCTACAAAAAGCAGCTCATGTAGCTCAATATCACAAAACCAAACAACCCAATCCAAAAATGGGCAGAAGACCTAAATAGACATTTCTCCAAAGAAGATATACAGGTTGCCAACAAACACATGAAAGGATGCTGAACATCACTAATCATTGGAGAAATGCAAATCAAAACTACAGTGAGGTATCACCTCACACCAGTCAGAATGGCCATCATCAAAAAATCTACCAACAGTAAATGCTGGAGAGGCATTTATTGGAGAAAAAGGAACCCTCTTGCACTGTTGGTGGGAATGTAAATTGATATAGCCACTAGGGAGAACGGTATGGGGCTTCCTTAAAAACTAAAAATAGAACTACCATACAACCCAGCAAACCCACTCCTGGACATTTACCCTGAGAAAACCATAATTCAAAAAGAGTCATGTACCACAATGTTCACTGTAGCTCTATTTACAATAGCCAGGACATGGAAGCAAACTAAGTGTCCATCAACAGATAAATGGATAAAGAAGATGTGGCACATATATACAATGGAACATTATTCAGCCATAAAAAGAAACGAAATTGAGTTATTTTTAGTGAGGTGGATGGATCTAGAGTCTGTCCTACAGAGTGAAGTAAGTCAGAAAGAGAAAAACAAATACCGTATGCTAACAAATATATATGGAATCTAAAAAAAAAAAAGTTTATGAAGAACCTAGGGGCAGGAAAGGATTAAGGACACAGACGTAGAGAAAGGACTTGAGGACATGGGGAGAGGGAAGGGTAAGCTGGGACAAAGTGAGAGAGTGGTATGGACATATATACACTACCAAATGTAAAATTGATAGCTACTGGGAAGCAGCCACATAGCACAGGGAGATCAGCTCTGTGCTTTGTGACCACCTAAAAGGGTGGGATAAGGGAGTGAGAGGGAGGTGCAAGAGGGAGGGGATATGGTGTTATATGTATACGCATAGCTGATTCACTTTTTTATACAGCAGAAACTAACACACAATTGTAAAGCAATTATACTCCAATAAAGATGTAAAAGAAAAAAAAAAAAAAAGAAAGCCCAGAGATAAACCTACACACCTATGGCCCACTAATCTATGACAAAGGAGGCAAGGGTATACAATGGAGAAAAGACAGTCTCTTCAATAAGTGGTGCTGGGAAAAATGGACAGTTACATGTAAAAGAATGAAATTAGAACACTCCCTAACACCATACACAAAAAATAAACTCCAAATGGATTAGAGACCAAAATGTAAGACCGGACACTATAAAACTCTTAGAGGAAAACATAGGAAGAATACTCTTTGACATAAATCACAGCAAGATCTTTTTTGATCCACCTCCTAGAGTAATGGAATAAAAAAAAAAAACAAAAACAAATGGGAGCAAATGAAACCTAAAAGCTTTTGCAAAGCAAAGGAAACTACAAACAAGACGAAAAGACAACCCTCAGAATGGGAGAAAATATTTGCAAACGAATCAATGGACAAAGGATTAATCTCCAATGTATATAAACAGCTCATGCAGCTCAACAGTAAAAAAACAAACAAACCAATCCAAAAATGGGCAGATGACGTAAATAGACATTTGTCCCAAGAAGACATACAGATGACCAAGAAACACATGAAAAGCTACTCAACATCACTAATTATTAGAGAAATATAAACCAAAACTACAATGAGGTATCACCTCACACGAGTTAGAATGGGCATCATCAGAAAATCTACAAACAACAAATGCTGGAGAGGGTGTGGAGAAAAGGGAACCCTCTTACACTATTTGTGGGAATGTAAATTGATACAGTCACTATGGAGAACAGTATGGAGGTTCCTTAAAAAACTAAAAATAGAATTACCATATGACCCAGCAATCCCACTACTGGCCATATACCCAGAGAAAACCATAATTCAAAGAGACATATTCACCACAATATTCATTGCAGCACTATTTACAATAGCCAGGTCATGGAAGCAACCTAAATGCCCATAGACAGACGAACGGAAAAGATGTGCTACATATATAAAATGGAATATTACTCAGCCATAAAAAGGAATGAAATTGGGTCATTTGTAGAGACGTGGATAGATCTAGAGACTGTCATACAGAGTGAAGTAAGTCAGAAAGAGAAAAACAAATATCGTATATTAACGCATACATGTAGAACCTAGAAAAATGGTAAAGATGAACTGGTTTGCAAGGCAGAAATAGAGACACAGATGTAGAGAACAAATGTATGGACACCAAGGGGGGAAAGTGGCAGGGTGGTGGTGGTGGGATGAATTGCGACCCTGGGATTGACATATATACACTTATATGTATAAAATAGATAACCAATAAGAGCCTGCTGTATAAAAAAATGAATAAAATAAATTCAAAAATTAAAAAATAAATAATACTTAAGAAAATAAAACAGAAAAAAAAGTTCTGTCCTTCCCATAGACGTATTTATATGAATGAATGATTTCCATGCTTATATCCATAAATACAAAAAGAGGAATAAAACTTACTTTGACCCAAAAAAGAAAAAAAAAAAAACTGAACCCACTGGTCATACAGAGGAAAACCCTATCAGCGCACTTGCTCCAGTGGTAAACAATTCTTAAGTTGGTCACAGGTGGGGAATCATCTCCCATGCAGCCAGCAGCCCCCACACAAGGAGCGTCCTCATTGCAAAGCTGGGGGACTGTGAGGAGGCGTCTCTGACTAAACGTGAGCTGAGCCCCAGGCCAGCTGCTGCTGAACTTTTCCCACCGTTCCCAGGTAAAACACCTGAATGTGTGCAAAGACTAAAAACTAGAGGAAGGGGCTTGGAGTCACACCAGCAACAGCACGCAGGCCGACTTGGTGCCTGCAGGCCAGCCAGGATGGTCCTGGCCCCGGGCGCTCGTCTGGAAACTTTCCATTTCCCTGCCTGAGGTACCCCTCCTGTCCCGGCCCCCACTGCTTTTTTCCTTCCTTACCTCTGCCCGGGGAGAAATTCCAGCAGCAAGTATGGGTGACACATCCTCTTCTTTAGCAGGTGGCAGCCCGGCAACTCCTGCAGAAAGTCCAGTAGAGCCCCAGTCACAACGGGCCACTCATAGAGCCGTGGGCCCTACTGCCTCCCACCAGCCCAACCCCGAGACTGCTGATGGGGCAGAGAATATGGCGTCAGGCACAGCTGCAGAAGCTTTTGCTGCCTGGAGGGGTGTTTATATTGACCTCAACCCAGGCACACCTGGGAAGGGCTGGCCGGCCGGGTCAGGCTGCCCAGGTCAGCCAATCCTCGCCCCTCAGGGGCTCAGATTTGCAGAAAATGGGCCTTGCTGCACCGGCCAGATCCGAGGAACAGGTGTAGGGTCCCGAGAGTCAGGATAGATAAGGGGCGGCAGCCCTGGCTTGTTTTCTAATCATTTTATCTGGTCCATGAGTGGGAGACAACTTCAAGAAGACCCTCTGCTAATGAGAGGAACCCAGGAGTCAGGGAGAGGAGGGGTGGTGGGTGGAGACAGAGGCCTGGTGCCCCGGCTGCTGTGGAAGCCCCTGGAAGACCAGGCAGAGGGAGGTCGTACAGAGTGAAGCCTAGGGTCACAGACCTGTTGGAGCTGCTGTTTATTAGTTCAAGCTCTGCTCTGAGGTGCTCTGTGTCAGCTCTGAGTGACAGGTGTGCTGGGGGTGCTCTGCAATGAGGGCTATGTGCACAGTTCCTGTGTGCCCAGCCCTGTCGGGGTACCTGTCCACGGGAGCTCCATATCCAGGGAGGGGCCTGCCCACGAGAGCCCCGTGGGCTGCTGGGTACCTGCCCAGGTGAGCTCCATATCCTGGGAGGGGCCTAACCACCACAGCCCCGTGGGCTGCTGGGTACCTGCCCAGGTGAGCTCCATATCCTGGGAGGGGCCTGACCACCAGAGCCCCATGGGCTGCTGGGGACCTGGTAGAGGACGCCAGGACAGTCAGTGAAGCCACAGAGGATATACATCTAGTAGTTCCTAATTCCTACACCCTGCTGGTCATTCTACCATCCACCAGGACATGGTATTCTGTATTAGACTTCAATGATGCCTTCTTCTGTATTCCATTCGTCCCAGAGTCACAAGAAATTTTGGCTGTGAGTGGCAGGACTCAACATACAACAAAAACAATACTGCTGGGCCGTCCTGCCCCAGGGGTTCAAAAATTCCCACACCATCTTTGGGGAAACGTTAGCTAAAGACCTAAAAGATCTACCTCTGGAGAAGGGAACCCTCCTTCAATATGCAGATGACATTCTGATCACCAGCCCGACTAAGGAGACCTCTGAACTACCTAGCCAATAAAAGATAGAAGGTGTCCAAGAAAAAGGCTCAAATATCACAAACTAAGGTGACCTTCTTGGGCTTCATTCGCTCAGAAGGTCGGAGAAGCCCACCCCAGGAAAGGGAAGAAGCCATTTGCAGCCTCACCCTTCCTGAAACTAGAAGACAGCTTAGGGGTTCCTGGGGAGACCGGGGTTTGCTGCATCTGGATCCCTAACTACAGTCTAATAGCTGGGCCTCTATATGAAACACTGAAAGGAAAAGATGATGATCCTTTTGAATAGAATCCAGAAGCGGCCTTTCAAGAATGGAAAGAGCAGTCAGTTCAGACCCGTGCCCTGGACCTCCCTAAGTTAGCTAAACCCTTTGACCTTTACATTCCTGGTCCAAGGCGAATCGCCCTTGGAGTATTAGTGCAAAAACTGGGACCACTTGAAATGGAACAATGCAAGAATGCCCTCCAGGCATTGGCCAGCCACCCCATCCGACCAGGATACTGGGTGTATCTAAAAACCTGGAAATCAGCAGCCCACAAGGCCAGCTCCCTCCTAAGGGAAAAGGACGCCACTTGGTGATCCTAACCACCCACCATGCCCTGAAGTTGCAGGGATTGCTCCGTGGGCACAATGACCTCGAGTGAGGAGGCCCTCCAACACCAACCTCCAGAGAGACAACCTGGGGCAATGGGCCCCCATGACGACTCGTGTGACCATCACTTGACCTGGAGCTTCTCTCAGAAAACAACAAGAGTGTGCCCCAAAAGAGCAGACTATTGCTTACAG
Source organism: Eschrichtius robustus (assembly GCF_028021215.1). Classification (NCBI taxonomy): domain Eukaryota; kingdom Metazoa; phylum Chordata; class Mammalia; order Artiodactyla; family Eschrichtiidae; genus Eschrichtius; species Eschrichtius robustus. The sequence goes on from NW_027175315.1 coordinate 3,455,582, forward strand.
GACTTACTGCACCCAGAGCGGAGCTAATAAACTTGGTAGGGGAACCGTAAATAACGCTGCCACCATAGAAAAGCCTACAGACACCGCGGTGACGGCGGCCAATGAGACCGGCTGTACTCCTGGCTACTTCAAAAGGCCGTTGACTGAGTGGCCATCATGGTCCTGGATCACCACCGGCCCTGGACTGTCTGGGAGTTGAGCAAGCAGGGCTCTGACACCTGGTGCTGCTTGTACGTTAATTCAGTGGCCTAACTGAAGAAAGCGCAGACTACTGGTCAGAGCATCTAGGCTGGCAGAAACCGTCAGCCTAAGGGGGCCGAACCAATGTGGAGCAGGGTAAAACGGCCCACCCCCCCCCCAGCGTCTCTGCACATCTCTTTCCTGGACCCTTAAAGATCATTAGAATCTATAAAACTTCCAATGCTGGTGCTCAGGCAGACGAGCAGTGAGGGAGGAGGCCTGGGGACAATCAACCTCACATGGAGGCTGCTTGGGAGAAGTCCTCCCCCTCGCCCCGGGTATGAGGACACCCAACTCAGCACGAAGCATTTACAGAAGAGGTGTATGCACCCTCAGCACCCCAAGAATGAGGAATGGGACAAAAGGCAGAGGAGGGCTTTGTCACTGGCAAAGCCCATGAAAAATTCCTGGGAGATGAAAATAGAATCTGGGCAATAAAATAAAGTCTAACCATTTTTTCCTTTGTGCTTTGTCTAATTTCACTTGCTCCTAGGTTTCCACATGCAGAGGTCCCACACCCGACACTTCAGACCCGATTTCCTAGTGCAAAATGGCTGGGCCGACACCTCAGCTCGTGGGGTCCCGTGCAGACTCTGCGACATAGAGCCTGAGCTCCAGCCAACCCGGCCCTCGAGAGCTCTACCCCCTCCCTCCTGCTGACGCTGCCAGGATCTCTACACAGCAGCCCGGCCCACAACCCGCAAGGGAGCACACACTCTCACCTCTCCATTCTCTGATCAAAATATAAAGTTTTCCTTTGCTTCTGAACCAAAGTCAGTCTCGATCTGTTGGCTCCAATGACACTGGGCAGGGAGACCCTTGTTGGGACCCACTCTGCAGGATCAGTAACAGAATTTGAGAACATTGTAACTTCAAAGAACAGATGTGTGAGCCAAACTGTAATTAACATAAAGCAGTGTATAAGGCTCATGTAAAATAAGATGTTTCTAACACTTCCATTTGATATTTCCATCACTTTATTATAAGCAAGTTCAGTGGAGGGGTTTGTCTTATTTGTCAGGTCAACAGTAGAGAAATGCAGTGATTTCTTTCCAAGGATGGACATCTAATAATCTTGGTTGAAGTTTCAACCTTGTTTTGAATGATTTTCCATTGAAAATGATACCTCTCTTTCAGCTCCTAGATTTCTGAGAAGTATAAAATCTTATATTTTTTTATTACCAAAGGGGAAAGGTGGGAGGAGGGATAAATTAACAGTTTCAGATTAACATATACACACTGCTATGTATAAAATATATCATCAACAAGGAACTACTGTATAACACAGGGAACTATACTCAATATTTTGTAATGACCCCTAAGGGGAAATAATCTGAAAAACAATAGATATCTATATCGACATCATCTATCAACTACAGATAAAATGGAAACTAAAGGAGGCCGATGGTGAGCGTTTCTGAACCTGAAGACTTCAATCATCTAAAGTTCGGAATCTGACTAAGGCCCAAGTCCCTTAAAGAACACACATGTACCAGTAGCTTAAAAATTCCCCAGATTGGAGTTCGGGGAGACACTGATTTGGAAAAATCCCTGGTGTTCTCCTTACATACACGGGACCTTTCCTACAGCTAAAACATGCCTGTGACACCCAGAAGATGGAACACGGTTGGATCAGGGAGATTTTGGAAAAGGCACAAAAACTCCTAATTTCCTGGTTGTTGGGTTCACCCCTCCAGCCTTTTTCCTTAAAATCTCCCCACTTGAGGATGTCAGCACCTTCAACATCCAGTTGCACAAAATTTGGAATTTTTCCAAAGGAAGAAGGGGAAGGAGGAGAAACAAGGAGAGCCAAGCCCTAAATGTTCGGACAGGAACATGTCACTCTACTTTCCAATCAGGAAGAAGAATTAAGCAAAGGCTTAGCCTGCCACCGGGAACCAGAGTAGGGCCAGAAGCAAACCAGCGGTTCTGCGGACAGCTCCCAAAAAAGCGAGTTGAAAAATGGAGGTCAGGGGCACTGCAATTCACAAACCTGCAGAGTTATAAATTATAACTATCGTCCAAAATTATATTGAGGGAAGTCAATGAACAGGATTGGAAAGGAAGGCAGAATTGCAGGAAACAGATTTCAGGAGTCAGATTCGAATAGCCCCTAAAGCACATGAAAAGCGGCCAAACGTCGACAATGATGCACAAGGCCAAAAAGAGCATATGTGTTTTTTTCTGAATAAATTCAGGAAAAAACGCATAGGCCCTCTTTGGCCAACCAAGCAAGCCGGAAATAAAATTCAGCACTACAAAGAAGTCTCACTTCCCATCGGTCAAAAGCGCCTTCCTAAAAAAGTGTAAAAAAAAATACTGGAGAGGCCAGGGAGGACAGGGAGCATTGTTACACTGATGGTCGGGATGTAAATTGCCAATGGCGACTCTGGAGAAGGGTATGGTATTTCCTAAAACATCTAAAAAACACAGCTAGAGAGAAAGGGGCACATCCATTCATGGGCGTATAAATTGGAAAAATAAAAATCAAAAAGACACAGGCACCCAGAAGTTAAAGGGCTGCTCTGGTTACAAGAACCTCCACTTGTGTACATCTTAAATATCCCAGGGATGAAAAAAATGGTAAAGAAGTTGTGGTCCTTATGTACAATGGAATATCATTCAGCCATGAAATCAATGTCCTAAGGCTAGTAGCAGCATGATGAGTGGATTTAGGTACGACGATTCTAAGTGAAATAAGTCACACAGAAAAACACACTTATCATTAGATATCACTTAGAGAGGGAATGTAAAAACTGATACCCTTGAACTGAATTACAAAACAGAACAGAGTCACACATTTTGAAAACACACTATGGCTGCTTAACGCGAAAGGTGAGGTGGGGTGATGCATAAAACAAGGGTTTCAAATTAGCTCAGATACCGTTCCATAAACCAAATATGTAATAGACAAGACCTACTCCTTGCTCAGTGAACTGGACTCAACACCCCCTATTCACCGCACAAGAATATATCTGTCTAGTAAGAATCTGAAAACCTATGTATTGATCTCTCTCTGGAAGAGAGTCAAGTGAGTGTAAAGTGGCATAAACACAGCCATGAAAAGCAGCTAAACCCCATTTTAAAAATAAATTACCTTTAAAAACCCGTGAAACAAAGACAGGGAAAGAAAGAGAAATTCTTACAAAATTCGTTCAGGGGCTGTGATGCAACCTGGATTGACCATATCTAGACCCACAGGTGATTGAGACATAAAGGTGGGCACTCATGGGGCTGAGACTTTGGGTGACGTTGGGTGAGCAAACGCAGACCCTTTAAAATAATACTGCGTGGTACCCATCCCATGGGTCCCAAATCTCCAGGTTCAAGGGCATCTTCCTACATCGAAAACATGCATGAGAAACCCAGAAGATGGTACACCGTCTGATCGGGAAAGGCTTCTGAAACGCACCTCATTTCTCATCTCCTTGTGCTAGGGTTCGCCTTTCCAGCCACTTTACTAGGAATCTCCCTATTGGGGAATAAGCACCTTTAACCTCCTCTTCTCTGCAGGTTGCAATTTGTCCTGAGGATGAACGGGAAGAGGGGGAACCAATGAGAGACTAGATCTAGGTGTTGTGACAGGCACAGGTCACTCTATTTTCCCATCAGGAAGAAGAATTAACCACAGGCTCAGCATGCCCCCCGGAACCAGAATAGGGCCTGAAGCAATCCTGCGCATTTGCGGCCAGCTCCCAAAAAATCCAGTTGAAAAATGGAGCTCAGGGACACTGCAATTCACAAACCTGCAGAGTTATAAATGATAAGTCTCGTACACAAATATATTGAGGGAAGGCAATGAAGAGGATTTGAAAGCAAGGCAGAATTGCAGGAAACAGGTATCAGGAGGTAGATTCGAATCGCCTTTAAAGCACATGAAAAGGGGCAAAACGTGGACAATGATGCCCTTGGCCTAAAAGGGCATATACGTTTTTTCCTGAATATATTCAGGAAAAAACGCATACGCCCTTTTTGGCCAACCAAGCAACCTGGAAAGGCAAATCAGCGCTACAATGAAGTCTCGCTTCCCATCGTTCAAAGGCCGTGCTGAAAAAAGTGTCAAAACCAGAAATGCAGGACAGGCCATGGAGAAATGGCAGCCTTGCTACGCTGATGGGCGGGATGTAAATTGCCAACAGCCACTCTGGAGAAGTGTACGGTGTGTCCTGAAACATCTAAAACACACAACTTAGAGAGCACAGGGCACTTCCACTCATGGGTGTGTAAATAGGGAAAACTAAAAATCAGCAAGACACAGGCACCCCAAAATTTAGGGCTGCTCTGTTGACAAGAACCTCCACTTCATGACTCCTTAAATATCCCAGGAAATATTAAAATGGATAAAGATGTTGAGGTCCTTATGTACAATGGAATTTCTCTCAGCCATGAAATCAATGTCCTAAGGCAAGTAGCAGCATGATGAGTGGATTTAGGTATGACGATTGTAAGTGAAATAAGTCACACAGAAAAAGACACTTATTATAAGATATCACTTATAGAGGGAATGTAAAAACCGTTACCATTGAACTGAATTACAAAACAGAACAGAGTCACACATTTTGAAAACACACTATGGCTTCTTAACGGGAAAGGTGAGGTGGGGTGATGCATAAAACAAGGGTTTCTAATTAGCTCAGATACCGTTCCATAAACCCAATATGTACTAGACAAGACCTACTCCTTGCTCAGTGAACTGGACTAAACACCCACTATTCACCGCACAAGAATATATCTGACTAGTAAGAATCTTAAAACCTATGTATTGATATCTGTCTGGAAGTGAGTCAAGTGGGTGTAAAGCCGCATAAACACAGCAGTGAAAAGCAGCTAAAGCCCATTATAAAAATCAATTGCTTTTAAAAACCCATGCAACAAAGAGAGTGAAAGAGAGAGAAATTCTGACACAATTCGTTCAGGGGCTGTGATGCAACCTGGATTTACCATATCTAGACCCACAGCTAGATGAGACATAAGGGTGGACACTCTTGGGGCTGAGAGGTTTGGTGAGGTTGGGTGAGCAAATGCAGACCCTTTAAAGTAATACTGCGTGGTACCCGTCCAATGGGTCCCAAATCTCCAGGTTCAAGGGCATCTACCTACATCGAAAACATGTACTAGAAACCCAGAAGATGGTACACCTTCTGATTGGGAAAGGTTTCTAAAAGGCACCTCATTTCTCATCTCCTTGTGCTCGGGTTCGCCATTCCATCCACTCTACTAGCAATCTCCCCCCTTGGAGAATCAGCACCTTTAACCTCCTGTTCTGTACAGGTTGCAATTTGTCCTGAGAATGAACGGGAAGTGGGGGAACCAATGAGAGACTTGCTCTAGGTTTTGTGACAGGCACAGGTCAATCTTTTTTCTCATTAGGAAGAAGAATTAACCACAGGCTCAGCCTGCCCCACAGAACCAGAAGAGGGTCTGAAGCAATCCTGCGCTTTTGCGGCCAGCTCCCAAAAAAGCCCGTTGAAAAATGGAGCACATGAGCACTGCAATTCACAAACCTTCAAAGTTATAAATGATAACTCTCGTCCACAAATATATTGAGGGAAGGCAATGAAGAGGATTTGAAAGCAAGGCAGAATTGCAGGAAACAGATTTCAGGAGGTAGATTCAAATCGATTTGAAAGCACATGAAAAGCGGCAAAAGGTCGACAATGATGCCCTTGGTCAAAAAGGGCGTATGCGTTTTTTCCTGAATATATTCAGGAAAATACGCATACGCCCTTTTTGGCCAACCAAGCAACCTGGAAAGGAAAATCAGCGCTACAAAGAAGTCTCGCTTCCCATCGGTCATAAGGGCTATGCTGAAAAAAGTGTAAAAACCAGAAATGCAGGACAGGCCATGGAGAAATGGCAGCCTTGCTACGCTGGTGGGCGGGATGTAAATTGCCAAGAGGCACTCTGGAGAAGTGTACGGTGTGTCCTGAAACATCGAAAAAACACAGGTAAGGGAGCATAGGGCACTTCCACTCATGGGCGTATAAATTGGGAAAACTAAAAATCAGCAAGACACAGGCACCCCAAAGTTTAGGGCTGCTCTGTTGACAAGAACCTCCACTTCATGACACCTTAAATATCCCAGGAAAGAGAAAAATGGATAAAGAAGTTGTGGTCCTTATGTACAATGAAATATCACTCAGACATGAAATCAATGTCATAAGGCTAGTAGAAGCAAGATGAGTGGAGTTAGGTACGACGATTCTAAGTGAAATAAGTCACACAGAAAAAGACACTTATCATAAGCTATCACTTATAGAGGGAATGTAAAAACTGCTACACTTGAACTGAATTACAAAACAGAACAGAGTCACACGTTTAGAAAACACACTATGGCTGCTTAACGGGAAAGGTGAGGTGGGGTGATGCATAAAACAAGGGTTTCAAATTCGCTCAGATACCGATCCATACACCCAATATGTAATAGACAAGACCTACTCCTTGCTCAGTGAAGTGGACTCAACACCCCCTATTCACCGCACAAGAATATATGTGACTAGTAAGAATCTTAAAACCTATGTATTGATATCTGTCTGGAAGTGAGTCAAGTGGGTGTAAAGCCGCATAAACACAGCCGTGAAAAGCAGCTAAACCCCATTATAAAAATAAATTACTTTTAAAAACCCGTAAAACAAAGACAGTGAAAGAGAGAGAAATTCTTACAAAATTCGTTCAGCGGCTGTGATGCAACCTGGATTGACCATATCTAGACCCACAGCTGGATGAGGCATAAGGGTGGACAATCTTGAGGCTGAGAGGTTGGGTGAGGTTGGGTGAGCAAACGCAGAACCTTTAAAGTATTAGTGCCTGGTACCCATCCCATGGGTCCCAAATCTCCAGGTTCAAGGGCATCTTCCTACATCGAAAACATGCATGAGAAACCCAGATGATGGTACACCGTGTGATCGGGAAAGGTTTCTAAAACGCACCTCATTTCTCAACTCCTTGTGCTCGGGTTCGCCTTTCCAGCTACTTTACTAGCAATCTCCCTACTTGGAGAATCAGCACCTTTAAGCTCCTGTTCCCTACAGGTTGCAATTTGTCCTGAGGATGAACGGGAAGAGGGGCAACCAATGAGAGACTAGATCTAGGTGTTGGGACAGGCACAGGTCACTCTATTTTCCCATCAGGAAGAAGAATTAACCACAGGCTCAGCCTGCCGCCCAGAAGAAGAATAGGGCCTGAGGCAATCCTGCGCTTTTGCGGCCAGCTCCCAAAAAACCGAGATGAAAAATGGAGCTCAGGGACACTGCAATTCACAAACCCGCAGAGTTATAAATGATAACTATCATCCACAGATATATTGAGGGAAGGAAACGAAGAGGATTTGAAAGCAAGGCAGAATTGCAGGAAACAGATTTCAGGAGGTAGATTCGAATCGCCTTGAAAGCACATGAAAAGCGGCAAAACGTCGACAATGATGCCCTTGGCCAAAAAGGGTTATGCGTTTTTTCCTGAGTATATTCAGGAAAACACGCATACGCCCTTTTTGGCCAACCAAGTAACCTGGAAAGGCAAATCAGCACTACAAAGAAGGCTCGCTTCCCATCGGTCAAAAGGGCCATGCTGCAAAAAGTGTCAAAACCAGAAATGCAGGACAGGCCATGGAGAAATGGCAGCCTTGCTATGGTGATGGGTGGGATGTAAATTGCCAACAGCCACTCTGGAGAAGTGTACGGTGTGTCCTGAAACATCGAAAAAACTCAGCTTAGGGAGCATAGGGCACGTCCACTCATGGGCGTATAAATTGGGAAAAGTAAAAATCAGCAAGACACAGGCACCCCAAAGTTTAGGGCTGCTCTGTTGACAAGAACCTCCACTTCATGACACCTTAAATATCCCAGGAAAGAGAAAAATGGATAAAGAAGTTGTGGTCCTTATGTACAATGGAATATCACTCAGACATGAAATCAATGTCATAAGGCTAGTAGAAGCAAGATGAGTGGATTTAGGTACGACGATTCTAAGTGAAATAAGTCACACAGAAAAAGACACTAATTATAAGCTATCACTTATAGAGGGAATGTAAAAACTGCTACACTTGAATTGAATTACAAAACAGAACAGATTCACACGTTTAGAAAACACACTATGGCTGCTTAACGGGAAAGGTGAGGTGGGGTGATGCATAAAACAAGGGTTTCAAATTCTCTCAGATACAGTTCCATACACCCAATATGTAATAGAAAAGACCAACTCCTTGCTCAGTGAACTGGACTCAACACCCCCTATTCACCGCACAAGAATATATCTGACTAGTAAGAATCGTAAAACCTATGTATTGATATCTTTCTGGAAGTGAGTCAAGTGGCTGTAAATCCGCATAAACACAGCCGTGAAAAGCAGCTAAACCCCATTATAAAAATAAATTACTTTTAAAAACGCGTAAAACAAAGACAGTGAAAGAGAGAGAAATTCTTACAAAATTCGTTCAGGGGTTGTGATGCAACCTGGATTGACCATATCTAGTCCCACAGCTGGATGAGACATAAGTGTGGACACTCTTGGGGCTGAGAGTTTGGGTGAGGTTGGGTGAGCAAACGCAGACCCTTTAAAGTAATACTGCGTGGTACCCATCCCATGGGTCCCAAATCTCCAGGTTCAAGGGCATCTTCCTACATCGAAAACATGCATGAGAAACCCAGAAGATGGTACACCGTGTGATTTTGAAAGGTTTCTAAAACGCACCTCATTTCTCATCTCCTTGTGTTCGGGTTCGCCATTCCAGCTACTTTACTAGCAATCTCCCTACTTGGAGAATCAGCACCTTTAAGCTCCTGTTCCCTACAGGTTGCAATTTGTCCTGAGGATGAACGGGAAGAGGGGCAACCAATGAGAGACTAGATCTAGGTGTTGGGACAGGCAGAGGTCACTCTATTTTCCCATCAGGAAGAAGAATTAACCACAGGCTCAGCCTGCCGCCGGGAACCAGAATAGGGCCTGAGGCAATCCCGTGCTTTTTTGGCCAGCTCCCAAAAAAGACAGTTGAAAATTGGAGCACATGAGCACTGCAATTCACAAACCTGCAAATTTATAAATGATAACTCTCGTCCACAAATATATTGAGGGAAGGCAATGAAGAGGATTTGAAAGCAAGGCAGAATTGCAGGAAACATATTTCAGGACGTAGATTCAAATCGATTTAAAAGCACATGAAAAGCGGCAAAAGTTCGACAATGATGCCCTTGGCCAAAAAGTGCGTATGCGTTTTTTCCTGAATATATTTAGGAAAAAACGCATACGCCCTTTTTGGCCAACCAAGCAACCTGGAAAGGCAAATCAGCGCTACAAAGAAGTCTCGCTTCCCATCGGTGAAAAGGGCCATGCTGCAAAAAGTGTCAAAACCAGAAATGCAGGACAGGCCATGGAGAAATGGCAGCCTTGCTACACTGATGGGCGGGATGTAAATTGCCAACAGCCACTCTGGAGAAGTGTACGTTGTGTCCTGAAACATGGAAAAAAAACAGCTTAGGGAGCATAGGGCACGTCCACTCATGGGCGTATAAATTGGAAAAACTAAAAATCAGCAAGTCACAGGCACCCGAAAGTTTAGGGCTGCTCTGTTGACAAGAACCTCCACTTCATGACACCTTAAATATCCCAGGAAAGAGAAAAATGGATAAAGAAGTTGTGGTCCTTATGTACAATGGAATATCACTCAGACATGAAATCAATGTCATAAGGCTAGTAGAAGCAAGATGAGTGGAGTTAGGTACGACGATTCTAAGTGAAATAAGTCACACAGAAAAAGACACTTATCATAAGCTATCACTTATAGAGGGAATGTAAAAACCGCTACACTTGAACTGAATTACAAAACAGAACAGAGTCACACGTTTAGAAAACACACTATGGCTGCTTAACGGGAAAGGTGAGTTGGGGTGATGCATAAAACAAGGGTTTCAAATTCGCTCAGATACCGTTCCATACACCCAATATGTAATAGACAAGACCTACTCCTTGCTGAGTGAACTGGACTCAACACCCCCTATTCACCACACAAGAATATATGTGACTAGTAAGAATCTTAAAACCTATGTATTGATATCTCTCTGGAAGTGAGTCAAGTGGGTGTAAAGCCGCATAAACACAGCCATGAAAAACATCTAAACCCCATTATAAAAATAAATTACTTTTAAAAACCCGTAAAACAAAGACAGTGAAAGAGAGAGAAATTCTTACAAAATTCGTTCAGAGGCTGTGACGCAACCTGGATTGACCATATCTAGACCCACAGCTGGATGAGACATAAGGGTGGACACCCTTCGGGCTGAGAGGTTGGGTGAGGTTGGGTGAGCAAACGCAGACCCTTTAAAGTAATACTGCGTGGTACCCATCCCATGGGTCCCAAATCTCCAGGTTCAAGGGCATCTTCCTACATCGAAAACATGCATGAGAAACCCAGAAGATGGTACACCGTGTGATTTTGAAAGGTTTCTAAAACGCACCTCATTTCTCATCTCCTCGTGCTCGGTTTCGCCATTCCAGCTACTTTACTAGCAATCTCCCTACTTGGAGAATCAGCACCTTTAACCTCCTGTTCCCTACAGGTTGCAATTTGTCCTGAGGATGAACGGGAAGAGGGGCAACCAATGAGAGACTAGATCTAGGTGTTGGGACAGGCACAGGTCACTCTATTTTCCCAACAGGAAGAAGAATTAACCACAGGCTCAGCCTGCCGCCCAGAAGCAGAATAGGGCCTGAGGCAATCCCGCGCTTTTGCGGTCATCTCCCAAAAAAGAGAGTTGAAAAATGGAGCTCAGGGGCACTGCAATTCACAAACCCGCAGAGTTATAAATGATAACTCTCGTCCACAAATATATTGAGGGAAGGCAACGAAGAGGATTTGAAAGCAAGGCAGAATTGCAGGAAACAGATTTCAGGAGGTAGATACGAATCGCCTTTAAAGCACATGAAAAGTGGCAAAACGTCGACAATGATGCCCTTGGCCAAAAAGGGCGTATGCGTTTTTTCCTGAATATATTCAGGAAAAAACGCATACGCCCTTTTTGGCCAACCAAGCAACCTGGAAAGGAAAATCAGCGCTACAAAGAAGTCTCGCTTCCCATCGGTGAAAAGGGCCATGCTGCAAAAAGTGTCAAAACCAGAAATGCAGGACAGGCCATGGAGAAATGGCAGCCTTGCTACACTGATGGGCGGGATGTAAATTGCCAACAGCCACTCTGGAGAAGTGTACGTTGTGTCCTGAAACATGGAAAAAAAACAGCTTAGGGAGCATAGGGCACGTCCACTCATGGGCGTATAAATTGGAAAAACTAAAAATCAGCAAGTCACAGGCACCCGAAAGTTTAGGGCTGCTCTGTTGACAAGAACCTCCACTTCATGACACCTTAAATATCCCAGGAAAGAGAAAAATGGATAAAGAAGTTGTGGTCCTTATGTACAATGGAATATCACTGAGACATGAAATCAATGTCATAAGGCTAGTAGAAGCAAGATGAGTGGAGTTAGGTACGACGATTCTAAGTGAAATAAGTCACACAGAAAAAGACACTTATCATAAGCTATCACTTATAGAGGGAATGTAAAAACCGCTACACCTGAACTGAATTACAAAACAGAACAGAGTCACACGTTTAGAAAACACACTATGGCTGCTTAACGGGAAAGGTGAGGTGGGGTGATGCATAAAACAAGGGTTTCAAATTCGCTCAGATACCGTTCCATACACCCAATATGTAATAGACAAGACCTACTCCTTGCTCAGTGAACTGGACTCAACACCCCCTATTCACCACACAAGAATATATGTGACTAGTAAGAATCTTAAAACCTATGTATTGATATCTCTCTGGAAGAGAGTCAAGTGAGTGTAAAGTGGCATAAACACAGCCGTGAAAAGCAGCTAAACCCCATTTTAAAAATAAATTACCTTTAAAAACCCGTGAAACAAAGACAGGGAAATAAAGAGAAATTCTTACAAAATTCGTTCAGGGGCTGTGATGCAACCTGGATTGACCATATCTAGACCCACAGGTGATTGAGACATAAAGGTGGGCACTCATGGGGCTGAGACTTTGGGTGAGGTTGGGTGAGCAAACGCAGACCCTTTAAAATAATACTGCGTGGTACCCATCCCATGGGTCCCAAATCTCCAGGTTCAAGGGCATCTTCCTACATCGAAAACATGCATGAGAAACCCAGAAGATGGTACACCGTCTGATCGGGAAAGGCTTCTGAAACGCACCTCATTTCTCATCTGCTTGTGCTAGGGTTCGCCTTTCCAGCCACTTTACTAGGAATCTCCCTACTTGGGGAATAAGCACCTTTAACCTCCTCTTCTCTGCAGGTTGCAATTTGTCCTGAGGATGAACGGGAAGAGGGGGAACCAATGAGAGACTAGATCTAGGTGTTGTGACAGGCACAGGTCACTCTATTTTCCCATCAGGAAGAAGAATTAACCACAGGCTCAGCATGCCCCCCGGAACCAGAATAGGGCCTGAAGCAATCCTGCGCATTTGCGGCCAGCTCCCAAAAAATCCAGTTGAAAAATGGAGCTCAGGGACACTGCAATTCACAAACCTGCAGAGTTATAAATGATAAGTCTCGTACACAAATATATTGAGGGAAGGCAATGAAGAGGATTTGAAAGCAAGGCAGAATTGCAGGAAACAGGTATCAGGAGGTAGATTCGAATCGCCTTTAAAGCACATGAAAAGCGGCAAAACGTGGACAATGATGCCCTTGGCCTAAAAGGGCATATACGTTTTTTCCTGAATATATTCAGGAAAAAACGCATACGCCCTTTTTGGCCAACCAAGCAACCTGGAAAGGCAAATCAGCGCTACAATGAAGTCTCGCTTCCCATCGTTCAAAGGCCGTGCTGAAAAAAGTGTCAAAACCAGAAATGCAGGACAGGCCATGGAGAAATGGCAGCCTTGCTACGCTGATGGGCGGGATGTAAATTGCCAACAGCCACTCTGGAGAAGTGTACGGTGTGTCCTGAAACATCTAAAACACACAGCTTAGAGAGCACAGGCCACTTCCACTCATGGGTGTGTAAATAGGGAAAACTAAAAATCAGCAAGACACAGGCACCCCAAAATTTAGGGCTGCTCTGTTGACAAGAACCTCCACTTCATGACTCCTTAAATATCCCAGGAAATATTAAAATGGATAAAGATGTTGAGGTCCTTATGTACAATGGAATTTCACTCAGCCATGAAATCAATGTCCTAAGGCAAGTAGCAGCATGATGAGTGGATTTAGGTATGACGATTGTAAGTGAAATAAGTCACACAGAAAAAGACACTTATTATAAGATATCACTTATAGAGGGAATGTAAAAACCGTTACCATTGAACTGAATTACAAAACAGAACAGAGTCACACATTTTGAAAACACACTATGGCTTCTTAACGGGAAAGGTGAGGTGGGGTGATGCATAAAACAAGGGTTTCTAATTAGCTCAGATACCGTTCCATAAACCCAATATGTACTAGACAAGACCTACTCCTTGCTCAGTGAACTGGACTAAACACCCACTATTCACCGCACAAGAATATATCTGACTAGTAAGAATCTTAAAACCTATGTATTGATATCTGTCTGGAAGTGAGTCAAGTGGGTGTAAAGCCGCATAAACACAGCAGTGAAAAGCAGCTAAAGCCCATTATAAAAATCAATTGCTTTTAAAAACCCATGCAACAAAGAGAGTGAAAGAGAGAGAAATTCTGACACAATTCGTTCAGGGGCTGTGATGCAACCTGGATTTACCATATCTAGACCCACAGCTAGATGAGACATAAGGGTGGACACTCTTGGGGCTGAGAGGTTTGGTGAGGTTGGGTGAGCAAATTCAGACCCTTTAAAGTAATACTGCGTGGTACCCGTCCAATGGGTCCCAAATCTCCAGGTTCAAGGGCATCTACCTACATCGAAAACACGCATGAGAAACCCAGAAGATGGTACACCGTGTGATTTTGAAAGGTTTCTAAAACGCACCTCATTTCTCATCTCCTTGTGCTCGGGTTCGCCTTTCCAGCTACTTTACTAGCAATCTCCCTACTTGGAGAATCATCACCTTTAACCTCCTGTTCTGTACAGGTTGCAATTTGTCCTGAGAATGAACGGGAAGTGGGGGAACCAATGAGAGACTTGCTCTAGGTTTTGTGACAGGCACAGGTCAATTTTTTTTCCCATTAGGAAGAAGAATTAACCACAGGCTCAGCCTGCCCCACAGAACCAGAAGAGGGTCTGAAGCAATCCTGCGCTTTTGCGGCCAGCTACCAAAAAAGCCCGTTGAAAAATGGAGCACATGAGCACTGCAATTCACAAACCTGCAAAGTTATAAATGATAACTCTCGTCCACAAATATATTGAGGGAAGGCAATGAAGAGGATTTGAAAGCAAGGCAGAATTGCAGGAAACAGATTTCAGGAGGTAGATTCAAATCGATTTGAAAGCACATGAAAAGCGGCAAAAGGTCGACAATGATGCCCTTGGTCAAAAAGGGCGTATGCGTTTTTTCCTGAATATATTCAGGAAAAAACGCATACGCCCTTTTTGGCCAACCAAGCAACCTGGAAAGGAAAATCAGCGCTACAAAGAAGTCTCGCTTCCCATCGGTCATAAGGGCTATGCTGAAAAAAGTGTAAAAACCAGAAATGCAGGACAGGCCATGGAGAAATGGCAGCCTTGCTACGCTGATGGGCGGGATGTAAATTGCCAAGAGGCACTCTGGAGAAGTGTACGGTGTGTCCTGAAATATCGAAAAAACACAGGTTAGGGAGCATAGGGCACTTCCACTCATGGGCGTATAAATTGGGAAAACTAAAAATCAGCAAGACACAGGCACCCCAAAGTTTAGGGCTGCTCTGTTGACAAGAACCTCCACTTCATGACACCTTAAATATCCCAGGAAAGAGAAAAATGGATAAAGAAGTTGTGGTCCTTATGTACAATGGAATATCACTCAGACATGAAATCAATGTCATAAGGCTACTAGAAGCAAGATGAGTGGATTTAGGTACGACGATTCTAAGTGAAATAAGTCACACAGAAAAAGACACTTATCATAAGCTATCACTTATAGAGGGAATGTAAAAACCGCTACACTTGAACTGAATTACAAAACAGAACAGAGTCACACGTTTAGAAAACACACTATGGCTGCTTAACGGGAAAGGTGAGGTGGGGTGATGCATAAAACAAGGGTTTCAAATTCGCTCAGATACCGATCCATACACCCAATATGTAATAGACAAGACCTACTCCTTGCTCAGTGAAGTGGACTCAACACCCCCTATTCACCGCACAAGAATATATGTGACTAGTAAGAATCTTAAAACCTATGTATTGATATCTGTCTGGAAGTGAGTCAAGTGGGTGTAAAGCCGCATAAACACAGCCGTGAAAAGCAGCTAAACCCCATTTTAAAAATAAATTACTTTTAAAAACCCTTAAAACAAAGACAGTGAAAGAGAGAGAAATTCTTACAAAATTCGTTCAGGGGCTGTGATGCAACCTGGATTGACCATATATAGACCCACAGCTGGATGAGGCGTAAGGGTGGACAATCTTGAGGCTGAGAGGTTGGGTGAGGTTGGGTGAGCAAACGCAGAACCTTTAAAGTAATAGTGCGTGGTACCCATCCCATGGGTCCCAAATCTCCAGGTTCAAGGGCATCTTCCTACATCGAAAACATGCATGAGAAACCCAGAAGATGGTACACCGTGTGATCGGGAAAGGTTTCTAAAACGCACCTCATTTCTCAACTCCTTGTGCTCGGGTTCGCCTTTCCAGCTACTTTACTAGCAATCTCCCTACTTGGAGAATCAGCACCTTTAAGCTCCTGTTCCCTACAGGTTGCAATTTGTCCTGAGGATGAACGGGAAGAGGGGCAACCAATGAGAGACTAGATCTAGGTGTTGGGACAGGCACAGGTCACTCTATTTTCCCATCAGGAAGAAGAATTAACCACAGGCTCAGCCTGCCGCCCAGAAGCAGAATAGGGCCTGAGGCAATCCTGCGCTTTTGCGGCCAGCTCCCAAAAAACCGAGTTGAAAAATGGAGCTCAGGGACACTGCAATTCACAAACCCGCAGAGTTATAAATGATAACTATCATCCACAGATATATTGAGGGAAGGCAACGAAGAGGATTTGAGAGCAAGGCAGAATTGCAGGAAACAGATTTCAGGAGGTAGTTTCGAATCGCCTTGAAAGCACATGAAAAGCGGCAAAACGTCGACAATGATGCCCTTGGCCAAAAAGGGCGTATGCGTCTTTTCCTGAATATATTCAGGAAAAGACGCATACGCCCTTTTTGGCCAACCAAGCAACCTGGAAAGGCAAATCAGCGATACAAAGAAGGCTCGCTTCCCATCGGTCAAAAGGGCCATGCTGCAAAAAGTGTCAAAACCAGAAATGCAGGACAGGCCATGGAGAAATGGCAGCCTTGCTACGCTGATGGGCGGGATGTAAATTGCCAACAGCCACTCTGGAGAAGTGTACGGTGTGTCCTGAAACATCTAAAACACACAGCTTAGAGAGCACAGGCCACTTCCACTCATGGGTGTGTAAATAGGGAAAACTAAAAATCAGCAAGACACAGGCACCCCAAAATTTAGGGCTGCTCTGTTGACAAGAACCTCCACTTCATGACTCCTTAAATATCCCAGGAAATATTAAAATGGATAAAGATGTTGAGGTCCTTATGTACAATGGAATTTCACTCAGCCATGAAATCAATGTCCTAAGGCAAGTAGCAGCATGATGAGTGGATTTAGGTATGACGATTGTAAGTGAAATAAGTCACACAGAAAAAGACACTTATTATAAGATATCACTTATAGAGGGAATGTAAAAACCGTTACCATTGAACTGAATTACAAAACAGAACAGAGTCACACATTTTGAAAACACACTATGGCTTCTTAACGGGAAAGGTGAGGTGGGGTGATGCATAAAACAAGGGTTTCTAATTAGCTCAGATACCGTTCCATAAACCCAATATGTACTAGACAAGACCTACTCCTTGCTCAGTGAACTGGACTAAACACCCACTATTCACCGCACAAGAATATATCTGACTAGTAAGAATCTTAAAACCTATGTATTGATATCTGTCTGGAAGTGAGTCAAGTGGGTGTAAAGCCGCATAAACACAGCAGTGAAAAGCAGCTAAAGCCCATTATAAAAATCAATTGCTTTTAAAAACCCATGCAACAAAGAGAGTGAAAGAGAGAGAAATTCTGACACAATTCGTTCAGGGGCTGTGATGCAACCTGGATTTACCATATCTAGACCCACAGCTAGATGAGACATAAGGGTGGACACTCTTGGGGCTGAGAGGTTTGGTGAGGTTGGGTGAGCAAATTCAGACCCTTTAAAGTAATACTGCGTGGTACCCGTCCAATGGGTCCCAAATCTCCAGGTTCAAGGGCATCTACCTACATCGAAAACACGCATGAGAAACCCAGAAGATGGTACACCGTGTGATTTTGAAAGGTTTCTAAAACGCACCTCATTTCTCATCTCCTTGTGCTCGGGTTCGCCTTTCCAGCTACTTTACTAGCAATCTCCCTACTTGGAGAATCATCACCTTTAACCTCCTGTTCTGTACAGGTTGCAATTTGTCCTGAGAATGAACGGGAAGTGGGGGAACCAATGAGAGACTTGCTCTAGGTTTTGTGACAGGCACAGGTCAATTTTTTTTCCCATTAGGAAGAAGAATTAACCACAGGCTCAGCCTGCCCCACAGAACCAGAAGAGGGTCTGAAGCAATCCTGCGCTTTTGCGGCCAGCTACCAAAAAAGCCCGTTGAAAAATGGAGCACATGAGCACTGCAATTCACAAACCTGCAAAGTTATAAATGATAACTCTCGTCCACAAATATATTGAGGGAAGGCAATGAAGAGGATTTGAAAGCAAGGCAGAATTGCAGGAAACAGATTTCAGGAGGTAGATTCAAATCGATTTGAAAGCACATGAAAAGCGGCAAAAGGTCGACAATGATGCCCTTGGTCAAAAAGGGCGTATGCGTTTTTTCCTGAATATATTCAGGAAAAAACGCATACGCCCTTTTTGGCCAACCAAGCAACCTGGAAAGGAAAATCAGCGCTACAAAGAAGTCTCGCTTCCCATCGGTCATAAGGGCTATGCTGAAAAAAGTGTAAAAACCAGAAATGCAGGACAGGCCATGGAGAAATGGCAGCCTTGCTACGCTGATGGGCGGGATGTAAATTGCCAAGAGGCACTCTGGAGAAGTGTACGGTGTGTCCTGAAATATCGAAAAAACACAGGTTAGGGAGCATAGGGCACTTCCACTCATGGGCGTATAAATTGGGAAAACTAAAAATCAGCAAGACACAGGCACCCCAAAGTTTAGGGCTGCTCTGTTGACAAGAACCTCCACTTCATGACATCTTAAATATCCCAGGAAAGAGAAAAATGGATAAAGAAGTTGTGGTCCTTATGTACAATGGAATATCACTCAGACATGAAATCAATGTCATAAGGCTAGTAGAAGCAAGATGAGTGGATTTAGGTACGACGATTCTAAGTGAAATAAGTCACACAGAAAAAGACACTTATCATAAGCTATCACTTATAGAGGGAATGTAAAAACCGCTACACTTGAACTGAATTACAAAACAGAACAGAGTCACACGTTTAGAAAACACACTATGGCTGCTTAACGGGAAAGGTGAGGTGGGGTGATGCATAAAACAAGGGTTTCAAATTCGCTCAGATACCGATCCATACACCCAATATGTAATAGACAAGACCTACTCCTTGCTCAGTGAAGTGGACTCAACACCCCCTATTCACCGCACAAGAATATATGTGACTAGTAAGAATCTTAAAACCTATGTATTGATATCTGTCTGGAAGTGAGTCAAGTGGGTGTAAAGCCGCATAAACACAGCCGTGAAAAGCAGCTAAACCCCATTTTAAAAATAAATTACTTTTAAAAACCCTTAAAACAAAGACAGTGAAAGAGAGAGAAATTCTTACAAAATTCGTTCAGGGGCTGTGATGCAACCTGGATTGACCATATCTAGACCCACAGCTGGATGAGGCGTAAGGGTGGACAATCTTGAGGCTGAGAGGTTGGGTGAGGTTGGGTGAGCAAACGCAGAACCTTTAAAGTAATAGTGCGTGGTACCCATCCCATGGGTCCCAAATCTCCAGGTTCAAGGGCATCTTCCTACATCGAAAACATGCATGAGAAACCCAGAAGATGGTACACCGTGTGATCGGGAAAGGTTTCTAAAACGCACCTCATTTCTCAACTCCTTGTGCTCGGGTTCGCCTTTCCAGCTACTTTACTAGCAATCTCCCTACTTGGAGAATCAGCACCTTTAAGCTCCTGTTCCCTACAGGTTGCAATTTGTCCTGAGGATGAACGGGAAGAGGGGCAACCAATGAGAGACTAGATCTAGGTGTTGGGACAGGCACAGGTCACTCTATTTTCCCATCAGGAAGAAGAATTAACCACAGGCTCAGCCTGCCGCCCAGAAGCAGAATAGGGCCTGAGGCAATCCTGCGCTTTTGCGGCCAGCTCCCAAAAAACCGAGTTGAAAAATGGAGCTCAGGGACACTGCAATTCACAAACCCGCAGAGTTATAAATGATAACTATCATCCACAGATATATTGAGGGAAGGCAACGAAGAGGATTTGAGAGCAAGGCAGAATTGCAGGAAACAGATTTCAGGAGGTAGATTCGAATCGCCTTGAAAGCACATGAAAAGCGGCAAAACGTCGACAATGATGCCCTTGGCCAAAAAGGGCGTATGCGTCTTTTCCTGAATATATTCAGGAAAAGACGCATACGCCCTTTTTGGCCAACCAAGCAACCTGGAAAGGCAAATCAGCGATACAAAGAAGGCTCGCTTCCCATCGGTCAAAAGGGCCATGCTGCAAAAAGTGTCAAAACCAGAAATGCAGGACAGGCCATGGAGAAATGGCAGCCTTGCTACGGTGATGGGTGGGATGTAAATTGCCAACAGCCACTCTGGAGAAGTGTACGGTGTGTCCTGAAACATCGAAAAAACTCAGCTTAGGGAGCATAGGGCACGTCCATTCATGGGCGTATAAATTGGGAAAACTAAAAATCAGCAAGACACAGGCACCCCAAAGTTTAGGGCTGCTCTGTTGACAAGAACCTCCACTTCATGACACCTTAAATATCCCAGGAAAGAGAAAAATGGATAAAGAAGTTTTGGTCCTTATGTACAATGGAATATCACTGAGACATGAAATCAATGTCATAAGGCTAGTAGAAGCAAGATGAGTGGATTTAGGTACGACGATTCTAAGTGAAATAAGTCACACAGAAAAAGACACTAATTATAAGCTATCACTTATAGAGGGAATGTAAAAACCTCTACACTTGAACTGAATTACAAAACAGAACAGAGTCACACGTTTAGAAAACACACTATGGCTGCTTAACGGGAAAGGTGAGGTGGGGTGATGCATAAAACAAGGGTTTCAAATTCTCTCAGATACAGTTCCATACACCCAATATGTAATAGAAAAGACCAACTCCTTGCTCAGTGAACTGGACTCAACACCCCCTATTCACCGCACAAGAATATATCTGACTAGTAAGAATCGTAAAACCTATGTATTGATATCTTTCTGGAAGTGAGTCAAGTGGCTGTAAATCCGCATAAACACAGCCGTGAAAAGCAGCTAAACCCCATTATAAAAATAAATTACTTTTAAAAACCCGTAAAACAAAGACAGTGAAAGAGAGAGAAATTCTTACAAAATTCGTTCAGGGGCTGTGATGCAACCTGGATTGACCATATCTAGTCCCACACCTGGATGAGACATAAGTGTGGACACTCTTGGGGCTGAGAGTTTGGGTGAGGTTGGGTGAGCAAACGCAGACCCTTTAAAGTAATACTGCGTGGTACCCATCCCATGGGTCCCAAATCTCCAGGTTCAAGGGCATCTTCCTACATCGAAAACATGCATGAGAAACCCAGAAGATGGTACACCGTGTGATTTTGAAAGGTTTCTAAAACGCACCTCATTTCTCATCTCCTTGTGTTCGGGTTCGCCATTCCAGCTACTTTACTAGGAATCTCCCTATTTGGAGAATCAGCACCTTTAAGCTCCTGTTCCCTACAGGTTGCAATTTGTCCTGAGGATGAACGGGAAGAGGGGCAACCAATGAGAGACTAGATCTAGGTGTTGGGACAGGCACAGGTCACTCTATTTTCCCATCAGGAAGAAGAATTAACCACAGGCTCAGCCTGCCGCCGGGAACCAGAATAGGGCCTGAGGCAATCCCGTGCTTTTTCGGCCAGCTCCCAAAAAAGACAGTTGAAAATTGCAGCACATGAGCACTGCAATTCACAAACCTGCAAATTTATAAATGATAACTCTCGTCCACAAATATATTGAGGGAAGGCAATGAAGACGATTTGAAAGCAAGGCAGAATTGCAGGAAACATATTTCAGGAGGTAGATTCAAATCGATTTAAAAGCACATGAAAAGCGGCAAAAGTTCGACAATGATGCCCTTGGCCAAAAAGGGCGTATGCGTTTTTTCCTGAATATATTCAGGAAAAAACGCATACGCCCTTTTTGGCCAACCAAGCAACCTGGAAAGGCAAATCAGCGCTACAAAGAAGTCTCGCTTCCCATCGGTGAAAAGGGCCATGCTGCAAAAAGTGTCAAAACCAGAAATGCAGGACAGGCCATGGAGAAATGGCAGCCTTGCTACACTGATGGGCGGGATGTAAATTGCCAACAGCCACTCTGGAGAAGTGTACGTTGTGTCCTGAAACATGGAAAAAAAACAGCTTAGGGAGCATAGGGCACGTTCACTCATGGGCGTATAAATTGGAAAAACTAAAAATCAGCAAGTCACAGGCACCCGAAAGTTTAGGGCTGCTCTGTTGACAAGAACCTCCACTTCATGACACCTTAAATATCCCAGGAAAGAGAAAAATGGATAAAGAAGTTGTGGTCCTTATGTACAATGGAATATCACTCAGACATGAAATCAATGTCATAAGGCTAGTAGAAGCAAGATGAGTGGAGTTAGGTACGACGATTCTAAGTGAAATAAGTCACACAGAAAAAGACACTTATCATAAGCTATCACTTATAGAGGGAATGTAAAAACCGCTACACTTGAACTGAATTACAAAACAGAACAGAGTCACACGTTTAGAAAACACACTATGGCTGCTTAACGGGAAAGGTGAGTTGGGGTGATGCATAAAACAAGGGTTTCAAATTCGCTCAGATACCGTTCCATACACCCAATATGTAATAGACAAGACCTACTCCTTGCTGAGTGAACTGGACTCAACACCCCCTATTCACCACACAAGAATATATGTGACTAGTAAGAATCTTAAAACCTATGTATTGATATCTGTCTGGAAGTGAGTCAAGTGGGTGTAAAGCCGCATAAACACAACCATGAAAAGCAGCTAAACCCCATTATAAAAATAAATTACTTTTAAAAACCCGTAAAACAAAGACAGTGAAAGAGAGAGAAATTCTTACAAAATTCGTTCAGAGGCTGTGATGCAACCTGGATTGACCATATCTAGACCCACACCTGGATGAGACATAAGGGTGGACACTCTTGGGGCTGAGAGGTTGGGTGAGGTTGGGTGAGCAAACGCAGACCCTTTAAAGTAATACTGCGTGGTACCCATCCCATGGGTCCCAAATCTCCAGGTTCAAGGGCATCTTCCTACATCGAGAACATGCATGAGAAACCCAGGAGATGGTACACCGTGTGATTTTGAAAGGTTTCTAAAACGCACCTCATTTCTCATCTCCTTGTGCTCGGTTTCGCCATTCCAGCTACTTTACTAGCAATCTCCCTACTTGGAGAATCAGCACCTTTAACCTCCTGTTCCCTACAGGTTGTAATTTGTCCTGAGGATGAACGGGAAGAGGGGCAACCAATGAGAGACTAGATCTAGGTGTTGGGACAGGCACAGGTCACTCTATTTTCCCATCAGGAAGAAGAATTAACCACAGGCTCAGCCTGCCGCCCAGAAGCAGAATAGGGCCTGAGGCAATCCCGCGCTTTTGCGGCCAGCTCCCAAAAAAGACAGTTGAAAAATGGAGCTCAGGGAAACTGCAATTCAAAAACCTCAGAGTTATAAATGATAACTCTCGTCCACAAATATATTGAGGGAAGGCAACGAAGAGGATTTGAAAGCAAGGCAGAATTGCAGGAAACAGATTTCAGGAGGTAGATACGAATCGCCTTTAAAGCACATGAAAAGCGGCAAAACGTCGACAATGATGCCCTTGGCAAAAAAGGGCGTATGCGTTTTTTCCTGAATATATTCAGGAAAAAACGCATACGCCCTTTTTGGCCAACCAAGCAACCTGGAAAGGCAAATCAGCGCTACAAAGAAGTCTCGCTTCCCATCGGTGAAAAGGGCCATGCTGCAAAAAGTGTCAAAACCAGAAATGCAGGACAGGCAATGGAGAAATGGCAGCCTTGCTACACTGATGGGCGGGATGTAAATTGCCAACAGCCACTCTGGAGAAGTGTACGTTGTGTCCTGAAACATCGAAAAAAAACAGCTTAGGGAGCATAGGGCACGTCCACTCATGGGCGTATAAATTGGAAAAACTAAAAATCAGCAAGACACAGGCACCGGAAAGTTTAGGGCTGCTCTGTTGACAAGAACCTCCACTTCATGACACCTTAAATATCCCAGGAAAGAGAAAAATGGATAAAGAAGTTGTGGTCCTTATGCACAATGGAATATCACTCAGACATGAAATCAATGTCATAAGGCTAGTAGAAGCAAGATGAGTGGAGTTAGGTACGACGATTCTAAGTGAAATAAGTCACACAGAAAAAGACACTAATTATAAGCTATCACTTATAGAGGGAATGTAAAAACCGCTACACTTGAACTGAATTACAAAACAGAACAGAGTCACACGTTTAGAAAACACACTATGGCTGCTTAACGGGAAAGGTGAGGTGGGGTGATGCATAAAACAAGGGTTTCAAATTCGCTCAGATACCGTTCCATACACCCAATATGTAATAGACAAGACCTACTCCTTGCTCAGTGAACTGGACTCAACACCCCCTATTCCCCGCACAAGAATATATGTGACTAGTAAGAATCTTAAAACCTATGTATTGATATCTGTCTGGAAGTGAGTCAAGTGGGTGTAAAGCCGCATAAACACAACCATGAAAAGCAGCTAAACCCCATTATAAAAATAAATTACTTTTAAAAACCCGTAAAACAAAGACACTGAAAGAGAGAGAAATTCTTACAAAATTCGTTCAGAGGCTGTGATGCAACCTGGATTGACCATATCTAGACCCACACCTGGATGAGACATAAGGGTGGACACTCTTGGGGCTGAGAGGTTGGGTGAGGTTGGGTGAGCAAACGCAGACCCTTTAAAGTAATACTGCGTGGTACCCATCCCATGGGTCCCAAATCTCCAGGTTCAAGGGCATCTTCCTACATCAAAAACATGCATGAGAAACCCAGAAGATGGTACACCGTGTGATTTTGAAAGGTTTCTAAAACGCACCTCATTTCTCATCTCCTTGTGCTCGGTTTCGCCATTCCAGCTATTTTACTAGCAATCTCCCTACTTGGAGAATCAGCACCTTTAACCTCCTGTTCCCTACAGGTTGCAATTTGTCCTGAGGGTGAACGGGAAGAGGGGCAACCAATGAGAGACTAGATCTAGGTGTTGGGACAGGCACAGGTCACTCTATTTTCCCAACAGGAAGAAGAATTAACCACATGCTCAGCCTGCCGCCCAGAAGCAGAATAGGGCCTGAGGCAATCCCGCGCTTTTGAGGCCAGCTCCCAAAAAAAGACAGTTGAAAAATGGAGCTCAGGGAAACTGCAATTCACAAACCCGCAGAGTTATAAATGATAACTCTCATCCACAGATATATTGAGGGAAGGCAACGAAGAGGATTTGAAAGCAAGGCAGAATTGCAGGAAAAAAATTTCAGGAGGTAGATACGAATCGCCTTTAAAGCACATGAAAATCGGCAAAACGTCGACAATGATGCCCTTGGCCAAAAAGGGCGTATGCGTTTTTTCCTGAATATATTCAGGAAAAAACGCATACGCCCTTTTTGGCCAACCAAGCAACCTGGAAAGGCAAATCAGCGCTACAAAGAAGTCTCGCTTCCCTTCGGTCAAAAGGGCCATGCTGCAAAAAGTGTCAAACCCAGAAATCCAGGACAGGCCATGGAGAAATGGCAGCCTTGCTACACTGATGGGCGGGATGTAAATTGCCAACAGCCACTCTGGAGAAGTGTACGTTGTGTCCTGAAACATGGAAAAAAAACAGCTTAGGGAGCATAGGGCACGTCCACTCATGGGCGTATAAATTGGAAAAACTAAAAATCAGCAAGACACAGGCACCAGAATGTTTAGGGCTGCTCTGTTGACAAGAACCTCCACTTCATGACACCTTAAATATCCCAGGAAAGAGAAAAATGGATAAAGAAGTTGTGGTCCTTATGTACAATGGAATATCACTCAGACATGAAATCAATGTTATAATGCTAGTAGAAGCAAGATGAGTGGAGTTAGGTACGACGATTCTAAGTGAAATAAGTCACACAGAAAAAGACACTTATCATAAGCTATCACTTATAGAGGGAATGTAAAAACCGCTACACTTGAACTGAATTACAAAACAGAACAGAGTCACACGTTTAGAAAACACACTATAGCTGCTTAACAGGAAAGGTGAGGTGGGGTGATGCATAAAACAATGGTTTCAAATTCGCTCACATACCGTTCCATACACCCAATATGTAATAGACAAGACCTACTCCTTGCTCAGTGAACTGGACTCAACACCCCCTATTCACCACACAAGAATATATGTGACTAGTAAGAATCTTAAAACCTATGTATTGATATCTGTCTGGAAGTGAGTCAAGTGGGTGTAAAGCCGCATAAACACAGCCATGAAAAGCAGCTATACCCCATTATAAAAATAAATTACTTTTAAAAACCCGTAAAACAAAGACAGTGAAAGAGACAGAAATTCTTACAAAATTCGTTCAGAGGCTGTGATGCAACCTGGATTGACCATATCTAGACCCACAGCTGGATGAGACATAAGGGTGGACACTCTTGGGGCTGAGAGGTTGGGTGAGGTTGGGTGAGCAAACGCAGACCCTTTAAAGTAATACTGCGTGGTACCCATCCCATGCGTCCCAAATCTCCAGGTTCAAGGGCATCTTCCTACATCGAGAACATACATGAGAAACCCAGAAGATGGTACACCGTGTGATTTTGAAAGGTTTCTAAAACGCACCTCATTTCTCATCTCCTTGTGCTCGGTTTCGCCATTCCAGCTACTTTACTAGCAATCTCCCTACTTGGAGAATCAGCACCTTTAACCTCCTGTTCCCTACAGGTTGCAATTTGTCCTGAGGATGAACGGGAAGAGGGGCAACCAATGAGAGACTAGATCTAGGTGTTGGGACAGGCACAGGTCACTCTATTTTCCCATCAGGAAGAAGAATTAACCACAGGCTCAGCCTGCCGCCCAGAAGCAGAATAGGGCCTGAGGCAATCCCGCGCTTTTGCGGCCAGCTCCCAAAAAAGACAGTTGAAAAATGGAGCTCAGGGAAACTGCAATTCAAAAACCTCAGAGTTATAAATGATAACTCTCGTCCACAAATATATTGAGGGAAGGCAACGAAGAGGATTTGAAAGCAAGGCAGAATTGCAGGAAACAGATTTCAGGAGGTAGATACGAATCGCCTTTAAAGCACATGAAAAGCGGCAAAACGTCGACAATGATGCCCTTGGCCAAAAAGGGCGTATGCGTTTTTTCCTGAATATATTCAGGAAAAAACGCATACGCCCTTTTTGGCCAACCAAGCAACCTGGAAAGGCAAATCAGCGCTACAAAGAAGTCTCGCTTCCCATCGGTGAAAAGGGCCATGCTGCAAAAAGTGTCAAAACCAGAAATGCAGGACAGGCCATGGAGAAATGGCAGCCTTGCTACACTGATGGGCGGGATGTAAATTGCCAACAGCCACTCTGGAGAAGTGTACGTTGTGTCCTGAAACATGGAAAAAAAACAGCTTAGGGAGCATAGGGCACGTTCACTCATGGGCGTATAAATTGGAAAAACTAAAAATCAGCAAGTCACAGGCACCCGAAAGTTTAGGGCTGCTCTGTTGACAAGAACCTCCACTTCATGACACCTTAAATATCCCAGGAAAGAGAAAAATGGATAAAGAAGTTGTGGTCCTTATGTACAATGGAATATCACTCAGACATGAAATCAATGTCATAAGGCTAGTAGAAGCAAGATGAGTGGAGTTAGGTACGACGATTCTAAGTGAAATAAGTCACACAGAAAAAGACACTTATCATAAGCTATCACTTATAGAGGGAATGTAAAAACCGCTACACTTGAACTGAATTACAAAACAGAACAGAGTCACACGTTTAGAAAACACACTATGGCTGCTTAACGGGAAAGGTGAGTTGGGGTGATGCATAAAACAAGGGTTTCAAATTCGCTCAGATACCGTTCCATACACCCAATATGTAATAGACAAGACCTACTCCTTGCTGAGTGAACTGGACTCAACACCCCCTATTCACCACACAAGAATATATGTGACTAGTAAGAATCTTAAAACCTATGTATTGATATCTGTCTGGAAGTGAGTCAAGTGGGTGTAAAGCCGCATAAACACAACCATGAAAAGCAGCTAAACCCCATTATAAAAATAAATTACTTTTAAAAACCCGTAAAACAAAGACAGTGAAAGAGAGAGAAATTCTTACAAAATTCGTTCAGAGGCTGTGATGCAACCTGGATTGACCATATCTAGACACACACCTGGATGAGACATAAGGGTGGACACTCTTGGGGCTGAGAGGTTGGGTGAGGTTGGGTGAGCAAACGCAGACCCTTTAAAGTAATACTGCGTGGTACCCATCCCATGGGTCCCAAATCTCCAGGTTCAAGGGCATCTTCCTACATCGAGAACATGCATGAGAAACCCAGGAGATGGTACACCGTGTGATTTTGAAAGGTTTCTAAAACGCACCTCATTTCTCATCTCCTTGTGCTCGGTTTCGCCATTCCAGCTACTTTACTAGCAATCTCCCTACTTGGAGAATCAGCACCTTTAACCTCCTGTTCCCTACAGGTTGTAATTTGTCCTGAGGATGAACGGGAAGAGGGGCAACCAATGAGAGACTAGATCTAGGTGTTGGGACAGGCACAGGTCACTCTATTTTCCCATCAGGAAGAAGAATTAACCACAGGCTCAGCCTGCCGCCCAGAATCAGAATAGGGCCTGAGGCAATCCCGCGCTTTTGCGGCCAGCTCCCAAAAAAGACAGTTGAAAAATGGAGCTCAGGGAAACTGCAATTCAAAAACCTCAGAGTTATAAATGATAACTCTCGTCCACAAATATATTGAGGGAAGGCAACGAAGAGGATTTGAAAGCAAGGCAGAATTGCAGGAAACAGATTTCAGGAGGTAGATACGAATCGCCTTTAAAGCACATGAAAAGCGGCAAAACGTCGACAATGATGCCCTTGGCAAAAAAGGGCGTATGCGTTTTTTCCTGAATATATTCAGGAAAAAACGCATACGCCCTTTTTGGCCAACCAAGCAACCTGGAAAGGCAAATCAGCGCTACAAAGAAGTCTCGCTTCCCATCGGTGAAAAGGGCCATGCTGCAAAAAGTGTCAAAACCAGAAATGCAGGACAGGCAATGGAGAAATGGCAGCCTTGCTACACTGATGGGCGGGATGTAAATTGCCAACAGCCACTCTGGAGAAGTGTACGTTGTGTCCTGAAACATCGAAAAAAAACAGCTTAGGGAGCATAGGGCACGTCCACTCATGGGCGTATAAATTGGAAAAACTAAAAATCAGCAAGACACAGGCACCGGAAAGTTTAGGGCTGCTCTGTTGACAAGAACCTCCACTTCATGACACCTTAAATATCCCAGGAAAGAGAAAAATGGATAAAGAAGTTGTGGTCCTTATGCACAATGGAATATCACTCAGACATGAAATCAATGTCATAAGGCTAGTAGAAGCAAGATGAGTGGAGTTAGGTACGACGATTCTAAGTGAAATAAGTCACACAGAAAAAGACACTAATTATAAGCTATCACTTATAGAGGGAATGTAAAAACCGCTACACTTGAACTGAATTACAAAACAGAACAGAGTCACACGTTTAGAAAACACACTATGGCTGCTTAACGGGAAAGGTGAGGTGGGGTGATGCATAAAACAAGGGTTTCAAATTCGCTCAGATACCGTTCCATACACCCAATATGTAATAGACAAGACCTACTCCTTGCTCAGTGAACTGGACTCAACACCCCCTATTCCCCGCACAAGAATATATGTGACTAGTAAGAATCTTAAAACCTATGTATTGATATCTGTCTGGAAGTGAGTCAAGTGGGTGTAAAGCCGCATAAACACAACCATGAAAAGCAGCTAAACCCCATTATAAAAATAAATTACTTTTAAAAACCCGTAAAACAAAGACACTGAAAGAGAGAGAAATTCTTACAAAATTCGTTCAGAGGCTGTGATGCAACCTGGATTGACCATATCTAGACCCACACCTGGATGAGACATAAGGGTGGACACTCTTGGGGCTGAGAGGTTGGGTGAGGTTGGGTGAGCAAACGCAGACCCTTTAAAGTAATACTGCGTGGTACCCATCCCATGGGTCCCAAATCTCCAGGTTCAAGGGCATCTTCCTACATCAAAAACATGCATGAGAAACCCAGAAGATGGTACACCGTGTGATTTTGAAAGGTTTCTAAAACGCACCTCATTTCTCATCTCCTTGTGCTCGGTTTCGCCATTCCAGCTATTTTACTAGCAATCTCCCTACTTGGAGAATCAGCACCTTTAACCTCCTGTTCCCTACAGGTTGCAATTTGTCCTGAGGGTGAACGGGAAGAGGGGCAACCAATGAGAGACTAGATCTAGGTGTTGGGACAGGCACAGGTCACTCTATTTTCCCAACAGGAAGAAGAATTAACCACATGCTCAGCCTGCCGCCCAGAAGCAGAATAGGGCCTGAGGCAATCCCGCGCTTTTGAGGCCAGCTCCCAAAAAAAGACAGTTGAAAAATGGAGCTCAGGGAAACTGCAATTCACAAACCCGCAGAGTTATAAATGATAACTCTCATCCACAGATATATTGAGGGAAGGCAACGAAGAGGATTTGAAAGCAAGGCAGAATTGCAGGAAAAAAATTTCAGGAGGTAGATACGAATCGCCTTTAAAGCACATGAAAATCGGCAAAACGTCGACAATGATGCCCTTGGCCAAAAAGGGCGTATGCGTTTTTTCCTGAATATATTCAGGAAAAAACGCATACGCCCTTTTTGGCCAACCAAGCAACCTGGAAAGGCAAATCAGCGCTACAAAGAAGTCTCGCTTCCCTTCGGTCAAAAGGGCCATGCTGCAAAAAGTGTCAAACCCAGAAATCCAGGACAGGCCATGGAGAAATGGCAGCCTTGCTACACTGATGGGCGGGATGTAAATTGCCAACAGCCACTCTGGAGAAGTGTACGTTGTGTCCTGAAACATGGAAAAAAAACAGCTTAGGGAGCATAGGGCACGTCCACTCATGGGCGTATAAATTGGAAAAACTAAAAATCAGCAAGACACAGGCACCAGAATGTTTAGGGCTGCTCTGTTGACAAGAACCTCCACTTCATGACACCTTAAATATCCCAGGAAAGAGAAAAATGGATAAAGAAGTTGTGGTCCTTATGTACAATGGAATATCACTCAGACATGAAATCAATGTTATAATGCTAGTAGAAGCAAGATGAGTGGAGTTAGGTACGACGATTCTAAGTGAAATAAGTCACACAGAAAAAGACACTTATCATAAGCTATCACTTATAGAGGGAATGTAAAAACCGCTACACTTGAACTGAATTACAAAACAGAACAGAGTCACACGTTTAGAAAACACACTATAGCTGCTTAACAGGAAAGGTGAGGTGGGGTGATGCATAAAACAATGGTTTCAAATTCGCTCACATACCGTTCCATACACCCAATATGTAATAGACAAGACCTACTCCTTGCTCAGTGAACTGGACTCAACACCCCCTATTCACCACACAAGAATATATGTGACTAGTAAGAATCTTAAAACCTATGTATTGATATCTGTCTGGAAGTGAGTCAAGTGGGTGTAAAGCCGCATAAACACAGCCATGAAAAGCAGCTATACCCCATTATAAAAATAAATTACTTTTAAAAACCCGTAAAACAAAGACAGTGAAAGAGACAGAAATTCTTACAAAATTCGTTCAGAGGCTGTGATGCAACCTGGATTGACCATATCTAGACCCACAGCTGGATGAGACATAAGGGTGGACACTCTTGGGGCTGAGAGGTTGGGTGAGGTTGGGTGAGCAAACGCAGACCCTTTAAAGTAATACTGCGTGGTACCCATCCCATGCGTCCCAAATCTCCAGGTTCAAGGGCATCTTCCTACATCGAGAACATACATGAGAAACCCAGAAGATGGTACACCGTGTGATTTTGAAAGGTTTCTAAAACGCACCTCATTTCTCATCTCCTTGTGCTCGGTTTCGCCATTCCAGCTACTTTACTAGCAATCTCCCTACTTGGAGAATCAGCACCTTTAACCTCCTGTTTCCTACAGGTTGCAATTTGTCCTGAGGATGAACGGGAAGAGGGGCAACCAATGAGAGACTAGATCTAGGTGTTGGGACAGGCACAGGTCACTCTATTTTCCCATCAGGAAGAAGAATTAACCACAGGCTCAGCCTGCCGCCCAGAAGCAGAATAGGGCCTGAGGCAATCCCGCGCTTTTGCGGCCAGCTCCCAAAAAAGACAGTTGAAAAATGGAGCTCAGGGAAACTGCAATTCAAAAACCTCAGAGTTATAAATGATAACTCTCGTCCACAAATATATTGAGGGAAGGCAACGAAGAGGATTTGAAAGCAAGGCAGAATTGCAGGAAACAGATTTCAGGAGGTAGATACGAATCGCCTTTAAAGCACATGAAAAGCGGCAAAACGTCGACAATGATGCCCTTGGCCAAAAAGGGCGTATGCGTTTTTTCCTGAATATATTCAGGAAAAAACGCATACGCCCTTTTTGGCCAACCAAGCAACCTGGAAAGGCAAATCAGCGCTACAAAGAAGTCTCGCTTCCCATCGGTGAAAAGGGCCATGCTGCAAAAAGTGTCAAAACCAGAAATGCAGGACAGGCCATGGAGAAATGGCAGCCTTGCTACACTGATGGACGGGATGTAAATTGCCAACAGCCACTCTGGAGAAGTGTACGTTGTGTCCTGAAACATGGAAAAAAAACAGCTTAGGGAGCATAGGGCGCGTCCACTCATGGGCGTATAAATTGGAAAAACTAAAAATCAGCAAGTCACAGGCACCCGAAAGTTTACGGCTGCTCTGTTGACAAGAACCTCCACTTCATGACACCTTAAATATCCCAGGAAAGAGAAAAATGGATAAAGAAGTTGTGGTCCTTATGTACAATGGAATATCACTCAGACATGAAATCAATGTTATAAGGCTAGTAGAAGCAACATGAGTGGAGTTAGGTACGACGATTCTAAGTGAAATAAGTCACACAGAAAAAGACACTTATCATAAGCTATCACTTATAGAGGGAATGTAAAAACCGCTACACTTGAACTGAATTACAAAACAGAACAGAGTCACACGTTTAGAAAACACACTATATCTGCTTAACAGGAAAGGTGAGGTGGGGTGATGCATAAAACAAGGGTTTCAAATTCGCTCAGATACCGTTCCATACACCCAATATGTAATAGACAAGACCTACTCCTTGCTCAGTGAACTGGACTCAACACCCCCTATTCCCCGCACAAAAATATATGTGACTAGTAAGAATCTTAAAACCTATGTATTGATATCTGTCTGGAAGTGAGTCAAATGGGTGTAAAGCCGCATAAACACAACCATGAAAAGCAGCTAAACCCCATTATAAAAATAAATTACTTTTAAAAACCCGTAAAACAAAGACAGTGAAAGAGAGAGAAATTCTTACAAAATTCGTTCAGAGGCTGTGATGCAACCTGGATTGACCATATATAGACCCACACCTGGATGAGACATAAGGGTGGACACTCTTGGGGCTGAGAGGTTGGGTGAGGTTGGGTGAGCAAACGCAGACCCTTTAAAGTAATACTGCGTGGTACCCATCCCATGGGTCCCAAATCTCCAGGTTCAAGGGCATCTTCCTACATCGAGAACATGCATGAGAAACCCAGAAGATGGTACACCGTGTGATTTTGAAAGGTTTCTAAAACGCACCTCATTTCTCATCTCCTTGTGCTCGGTTTCGCCATTCCAGCTACTTTACTAGCAATCTCCCTACTTGGAGAATCAGCACCTTTAACCTCCTGTTCCCTACAGGTTGCAATTTGTCCTGAGGATGAACGGGAAGAGGGGCAACCAATGAGAGACTAGATCTAGGTGTTGGGACAGGCACAGGTCACTCTATTTTCCCATCAGGAAGAAGAATTAACCACAGGCTCAGCCTGCCGCCCAGAAGCAGAATAGGGCCTGAGGCAATCCCGCGCTTTTGCGGCCAGCTCCCAAAAAAGACAGTTGAAAAATGGAGCTCAGGGAAACTGCAATTCAAAAACCTCAGAGTTATAAATGATAACTCTCGTCCACAAATATATTGAGGGAAGGCAACGAAGAGGATTTGAAAGCAAGGCAGAATTGCAGGAAACAGATTTCAGGAGGTAGATACGAATCGCCTTTAAAGCACATGAAAAGCGGCAAAACGTCGACAATGATGCCCTTGGCCAAAAAGGGCGTATGCGTTTTTTCCTGAATATATTCAGGAAAAAACGCATACGCCCTTTTTGGCCAACCAAGCAACCTGGAAAGGCAAATCAGCGCTACAAAGAAGTCTCGCTTCCCATCGGTGAAAAGGGCCATGCTGCAAAAAGTGTCAAAACCAGAAATGCAGGACAGGCAATGGAGAAATGGCAGCCTTGCTACACTGATGGGCGGGATGTAAATTGCCAACAGCCACTCTGGAGAAGTGTACGTTGTGTCCTGAAACATCGAAAAAAAACAGCTTAGGGAGCATAGGGCACGTCCACTCATGGGCGTATAAATTGGAAAAACTAAAAATCAGCAAGACACAGGCACCGGAAAGTTTAGGGCTGCTCTGTTGACAAGAACCTCCACTTCATGACACCTTAAATATCCCAGGAAAGAGAAAAATGGATAAAGAAGTTGTGGTCCTTATGTACAATTGAATATCACTCAGACATGAAATCAATGTCATAAGGCTAGTAGAAGCAAGATGAGTGGAGTTAGGTACGACGATTCTAAGTGAAATAAGTCACACAGAAAAAGACACTTATCATAAGCTATCACTTATAGAGGGAATGTAAAAACCGCTACACGTGAACTGAATTACAAAACAGAACAGAGTCACACGTTTAGAAAACACACTATGGCTGCTTAACGGGAAAGGTGAGGTGGGGTGATGCATAAAACAAGGGTTTCAAATTCGCTCAGAAACCGTTCCATACACCCAATATGTAATAGACAAGACCTACTCCTTGCTCAGTGAACTGGACTCAACACCCCCTATTCCCCGCACAAGAATATATGTGACTAGTAAGAATCTTAAAACCTATGTATTGATATCTGTCTGGAAGTGAGTCAAGTGGGTGTAAAGCCGCAAAAACACAGCCGTGAAAAGCAGCTAAACCCCATTATAAAAATAAATTACTTTTAAAAACCCGTAAAACAAAGACAGTGAAAGAGAGAGAAATTCTTACAAAATTCGTTCAGGGGCTGTGATGCAACCTGGATTGACCATATCTAGACCCACAGCTGGATGAGGCATAAGGGTGGACAATCTTGAGGCTGAGAGGTTGGGTGAGGTTGGGTGAGCAAACGCAGAACCTTTAAAGTAATAGTGCGTGGTACCCATCCCATGGGTCCCAAATCTCCAGGTTCAAGGGCATCTTCCTACATCGAAAACATGCATGAGAAACCCAGAAGATGGTACACCGTGTGATCGGGAAAGGTTTCTAAAACGCACCTCATTTCTCAACTCCTTGTGCTCGGGTTCGCCTTTCCAGCTACTTTACTAGCAATCTCCCTACTTGGAGAATCAGCACCTTTAAGCTCCTGTTCCCTACAGGTTGCAATTTGTCCTGAGGATGAACGGGAAGAGGGGCAACCAATGAGAGACTAGATCTAGGTGTTGGGACAGGCACAGGTCACTCTATTTTCCCATCAGGAAGAAGAATTAACCACAGGCTCAGCCTGGCGCCAAGAAGCAGAATAGGGCCTGAGGCAATCCTGCGCTTTTGCGGCCAGCTCCCAAAAAACCGAGTTGAAAAATGGAGCTCAGGGACACTGCAATTCACAAACCCGCAGAGTTATAAATGATAACTATCATCCACAGATATATTGAGGGAAGGCAACGAAGAGGATTTGAAAGCAAGGCAGAATTGCAGGAAACAGATTTCAGGAGGTAGATTCGAATCGCCTTGAAAGCACATGAAAAGCGGCAAAACGTCGACAATGATGCCCTTGGCCAAAAAGGGCTTATGCGTTTTTTCCTGAGTATATTCAGGAAAACACGCATACGCCCTTTTTGGCCAACCAAGCAACCTGGAAAAGCAAATCAGCGCTACAAAGAAGGCTCGCTTCCCATCGGTCAAAAGGGCCATGCTGCAAAAAGTGTCAAAACCAGAAATGCAGGACAGGCCATGGAGAAATGGCAGCCTTGCTACGGTGATGGGTGGGATGTAAATTGCCAACAGCCACTCTGGAGAAGTGTACGGTGTGTCCTGAAACATCGAAAAAACTCAGCTTAGGGAGCATAGGGCACGTCCATTCATGGGCGTATAAATTGGGAAAACTAAAAATCAGCAAGACACAGGCACCCCAAAGTTTAGGGCTGCTCTGTTGACAAGAACCTCCACTTCATGACGCCTTAAATATCCCAGGAAAGAGAAAAATGGATAAAGAAGTTGTGGTCCTTATGTACAATGGAATATCACTCAGACATGAAATCAATGTCATAAGGCTAGTAGAAGCAAGATGAGTGGATTTAGGTACGACGATTCTAAGTGAAATAAGTCACACAGAAAAAGACACTAATTATAAGCTATCACTTATAGAGGGAATGTAAAAACTGCTACACTTGAACTGAATTACAAAACAGAACAGATTCACACGTTTAGAAAACACACTATGGCTGCTTAACGGGAAAGGTGAGGTGGGGTGATGCATAAAACAAGGGTTTCAAATTCTCTCAGATACAGTTCCATACACCCAATATGTAATAGAAAAGACCAACTCCTTGCTCAGTGAACTGGACTCAACACCCCCTATTCACCGCACAAGAATATATCTGACTAGTAAGAATCGTAAAACCTATGTATTGATATCTTTCTGGAAGTGAGTCAAGTGGCTGTAAATCCGCATAAACACAGCCGTGAAAAGCAGCTAAACCCCATTATAAAAATAAATTACTTTTACAAACCCGTAAAACAAAGACAGTGAAAGAGAGAGAAATTCTTACAAAATTCGTTCAGGGGCTGTGATGCAACCTGGATTGACCATATCTAGTCCCACACCTGGATGAGACATAAGTGTGGACAATCTTGGGGCTGAGAGTTTGGGTGAGGTTGGGTGAGCAAACGCAGACCCTTTAAAGTAATACTGCGTGGTACCCATCCCATGGGTCCCAAATCTCCAGGTTCAAGGGCATCTTCCTACATCGAAAACATGCATGAGAAACCCAGAAGATGGTACACCGTGTGATTTTGAAAGGTTTCTAAAACGCACCTCATTTCTCATCTCCTTGTGCTCGGTTCCGCCATTCCAGCTATTTTACTAGCAATCTCCCTACTTGGAGAATCAGCACCTTTAACCTCCTGTTCCCTACAGGTTGCAATTTGTCCTGAGGGTGAACGGGAAGAGGGGCAACCAATGAGAGACTAGATCTAGGTGTTGGGACAGGCACAGGTCACTCTATTTTCCCAACAGGAAGAAGAATTAACCACATGCTCAGCCTGCCGCCCAGAAGCAGAATAGGGCCTGAGGCAATCCCGCGCTTTTGAGGCCAGCTCCCAAAAAAAGACAGTTGAAAAATGGAGCTCAGGGAAACTGCAATTCACAAACCCGCAGAGTTATAAATGATAACTCTCATCCACAGATATATTGAGGGAAGGCAACGAAGAGGATTTGAAAGCAAGGCAGAATTGCAGGAAACAAATTTCAGGAGGTAGATACGAATCGCCTTTAAAGCACATGAAAATCGGCAAAACGTCGACAATGATGCCCTTGGCCAAAAAGGGCGTATGCGTTTTTTCCTGAATATATTCAGGAAAAAACGCATACGCCCTTTTTGGCCAACCAAGCAACCTGGAAAGGCAAATCAGCGCTACAAAGAAGTCTCGCTTCCCTTCGGTCAAAAGGGCCATGCTGCAAAAAGTGTCAAACCCAGAAATCCAGGACAGGCCATGGAGAAATGGCAGCCTTGCTACACTGATGGGCGGGATGTAAATTGCCAACAACCACTCTGGAGAAGTGTACGTTGTGTCCTGAAACATGGAAAAAAAACAGCTTAGGGAGCATAGGGCACGTCCACTCATGGGCGTATAAATTGGAAAAACTAAAAATCAGCAAGACACAGGCACCAGAATGTTTAGGGCTGCTCTGTTGACAAGAACCTCCACTTCATGACACCTTAAATATCCCAGGAAAGAGAAAAATGGATAAAGAAGTTGTGGTCCTTATGTACAATGGAATATCACTCAGACATGAAATCAATGTTATAATGCTAGTAGAAGCAAGATGAGTGGAGTTAGGTACGACGATTCTAAGTGAAATAAGTCACACAGAAAAAGACACTTATCATAAGCTATCACTTATAGAGGGAATGTAAAAACCGCTACACTTGAACTGAATTACAAAACAGAACAGAGTCACACGTTTAGAAAACACACTATAGCTGCTTAACAGGAAAGGTGAGGTGGGGTGATGCATAAAACAATGGTTTCAAATTCGCTCACATACCGTTCCATACACCCAATATGTAATAGACAAGACCTACTCCTTGCTCAGTGAACTGGACTCAACACCCCCTATTCACCACACAAGAATATATGTGACTAGTAAGAATCTTAAAACCTATGTATTGATATCTGTCTGGAAGTGAGTCAAGTGGGTGTAAAGCCGCATAAACACAGCCATGAAAAGCAGCTAAACCCCATTATAAAAATAAATTACTTTTAAAAACCCGTAAAACAAAGACAGTGAAAGAGAGAGAAATTCTTACAAAATTCCTTCAGAGGCTGTGATGCAACCTGGATTGACCATATCTAGACCCACAGCTGGATGAGACATAAGGGTGGACACTCTTGGGGCTGAGAGGTTGGGTGAGGTTGGGTGAGCAAACGCAGACCCTTTAAACTAATACTGCGTGGTACCCATCCCATGCGTCCCAAATCTCCAGGTTCAAGGGCATCTTCCTACATCGAGAACATACATGAGAAACCCAGAAGATGGTACACCGTGTGATTTTGAAAGGTTTCTAAAACGCACCTCATTTCTCATCTCCTTGTGCTCGGTTTCGCCATTCCAGCTACTTTACTAGCAATCTCCCTACTTGGAGAATCAGCACCTTTAACCTCCTGTTCCCTACAGGTTGCAATTTGTCCTGAGGATGAACGGGAAGAGGGGCAACCAATGAGAGACTAGATCTAGGTGTTGGGACAGGCACAGGTCACTCTATTTTCCCATCAGGAAGAAGAATTAACCACAGGCTCAGCCTGCCGCCCAGAAGCAGAAGAGGGCCTGAGGCAATCCCGCGCTTTTGCGGCCAGCTCCCAAAAAAGACAGTTGAAAAATGGAGCTCAGGGAAACTGCAATTCAAAAACCTCAGAGTTATAAATGATAACTCTCGTCCACAAATATATTGAGGGAAGGCAACGAAGAGGATTTGAAAGCAAGGCAGAATTGCAGGAAACAGATTTCAGGAGGTAGATACG
Source organism: Eschrichtius robustus (assembly GCF_028021215.1). NCBI lineage: Eukaryota > Metazoa > Chordata > Mammalia > Artiodactyla > Eschrichtiidae > Eschrichtius > Eschrichtius robustus. The sequence continues at coordinate 3,494,872 of NW_027175315.1, forward strand.
AATCGCCTTTAAAGCACATGAAAAGCGGCAAAACGTCGACAATGATGCCCTTGGCCAAAAAGGGCGTATGTGTTTTTTCCTGAATATATTCAGGAAAAAACGCATACGCCCTTTTTGGCCAACCAAGCAACCTGGAAAGGCAAATCAGCGCTACAAAGAAGTCTCGCTTCCCATCGGTGAAAAGGACCATGCTGCAAAAAGTGTCAAAACCAGAAATGCAGGACAGGCCATGGAGAAATGGCAGCCTTGCTACACTGATGGACGGGATGTAAATTGCCAACAGCCACTCTGGAGAAGTGTACGTTGTGTCCTGAAACATGGAAAAAAAACAGCTTAGGGAGCATAGGGCGCGTCCACTCATGGGCGTATAAATTGGAAAAACTAAAAATCAGCAAGTCACAGGCACCCGAAAGTTTACGGCTGCTCTGTTGACAAGAACCTCCACTTCATGACACCTTAAATATCCCAGGAAAGAGAAAAATGGATAAAGAAGTTGTGGTCCTTATGTACAATGGAATATCACTCAGACATGAAATCAATGTTTTAAGGCTAGTAGAAGCAACATGAGTGGAGTTAGGTACGACGATTCTAAGTGAAATAAGTCACACAGAAAAAGACACTTATCATAAGCTATCACTTATAGAGGGAATGTAAAAACCGCTACACTTGAACTGAATTACAAAACAGAACAGAGTCACACGTTTAGAAAACACACTATATCTGCTTAACAGGAAAGGTGAGGTGGGGTGATGCATAAAACAAGGGTTTCAAATTCGCTCAGATACCGTTCCATACACCCAATATGTAATAGACAAGACCTACTCCTTGCTCAGTGAACTGGACTCAACACCCCCTATTCCCCGCACAAAAATATATGTGACTAGTAAGAATCTTAAAACCTATGTATTGATATCTGTCTGGAAGTGAGTCAAGTGGGTGTAAAGCCGCATAAACACAACCATGAAAAGCAGCTAAACCCCATTATAAAAATAAATTACTTTTAAAAACCCGTAAAACAAAGACAGTGAAAGAGAGAGAAATTCTTACAAAATTCGTTCAGAGGCTGTGATGCAACCTGGATTGACCATATATAGACCCACACCTGGATGAGACATAAGGGTGGACACTCTTGGGGCTGAGAGGTTGGGTGAGGTTGGGTGAGCAAACGCAGACCCTTTAAAGTAATACTGCGTGGTACCCATCCCATGGGTCCCAAATCTCCAGGTTCAAGGGCATCTTCCTACATCGAGAACATGCATGAGAAACCCAGAAGATGGTACACCGTGTGATTTTGAAAGGTTTCTAAAACGCACCTCATTTCTCATCTCCTTGTGCTCGGTTTCGCCATTCCAGCTACTTTACTAGCAATCTCCCTACTTGGAGAATCAGCACCTTTAACCTCCTGTTCCCTACAGGTTGCAATTTGTCCTGAGGATGAACGGGAAGAGGGGCAACCAATGAGAGACTAGATCTAGGTGTTGGGACAGGCACAGGTCACTCTATTTTCCCATCAGGAAGAAGAATTAACCACAGGCTCAGCCTGCCGCCCAGAAGCAGAATAGGGCCTGAGGCAATCCCGCGCTTTTGCGGCCAGCTCCCAAAAAAGACAGTTGAAAAATGGAGCTCAGGGAAACTGCAATTCAAAAACCTCAGAGTTATAAATGATAACTCTCGTCCACAAATATATTGAGGGAAGGCAACGAAGAGGATTTGAAAGCAAGGCAGAATTGCAGGAAACAGATTTCAGGAGGTAGATACGAATCGCCTTTAAAGCACATGAAAAGCGGCAAAACGTCGACAATGATGCCCTTGGCCAAAAAGGGCGTATGCGTTTTTTCCTGAATATATTCAGGAAAAAACGCATACGCCCTTTTTGGCCAACCAAGCAACCTGGAAAGGCAAATCAGCGCTACAAAGAAGTCTCGCTTCCCATCGGTGAAAAGGGCCATGCTGCAAAAAGTGTCAAAACCAGAAATGAAGGACAGGCAATGGAGAAATGGCAGCCTTGCTACACTGATGGGCGGGATGTAAATTGCCAACAGCCACTCTGGAGAAGTGTACGTTGTGTCCTGAAACATCGAAAAAAAACAGCTTAGGGAGCATAGGGCACGTCCACTCATGGGCGTATAAATTGGAAAAACTAAAAATCAGCAAGACACAGGCACCGGAAAGTTTAGGGCTGCTCTGTTGACAAGAACCTCCACTTCATGACACCTTAAATATCCCAGGAAAGAGAAAAATGGATAAAGAAGTTGTGGTCCTTATGTACAATTGAATATCACTCAGACATGAAATCAATGTCATAAGGCTAGTAGAAGCAAGATGAGTGGAGTTAGGTACGACGATTCTAAGTGAAATAAGTCACACAGAAAAAGACACTTATCATAAGCTATCACTTATAGAGGGAATGTAAAAACCGCTACACGTGAACTGAACTACAAAACAGAACAGAGTCACACGTTTAGAAAACACACTATGGCTGCTTAACGGGAAAGGTGAGGTGGGGTGATGCATAAAACAAGGGTTTCAAATTCGCTCAGAAACCGTTCCATACACCCAATATGTAATAGACAAGACCTACTCCTTGCTCAGTGAACTGGACTCAACACCCCCTATTCCCCGCACAAGAATATATGTGACTAGTAAGAATCTTAAAACCTATGTATTGATATCTGTCTGGAAGTGAGTCAAGTGGGTGTAAAGCCGCATAAACACAACCATGAAAAGCAGCTAAACCCCATTATAAAAATAAATTACTTTTAAAAACCCGCAAAAAAAGATAGTGAAAGAGAGAGAAATTCTTACAAAATTCGTTCAGAGGCTGTGATGCAACCTGGATTGACCATATCTAGACCCACACCTGGATGAGACATAAGGGTGGACACTCTTGGGGCTGAGAGGTTGGGTGAGGTTGGGTGAGCAAACGCAGACCCTTTAAAGTAATACTGCGTGGTACCCATCCCATGGGTCCCAAATCTCCAGGTTCAAGGGCATCTTCCTACATCAAAAACATGCATGAGAAACCCAGAAGATGGTACACCGTGTGATTTTGAAAGGTTTCTAAAACGCACCTCATTTCTCATCTCCTTGTGCTCCGTTTCGCCATTCCAGCTATTTTACTAGCAATCTCCCTACTTGGAGAATCAGCACCTTTAACCTCCTGTTCCCTACAGGTTGCAATTTGTCCTGAGGATGAACGGGAAGAGGGGCAAACAATGAGAGACTAGATCTAGGTGTTGGGACAGGCACAGGTCACTCTATTTTCCCAACAGGAAGAAGAATTAACCACATGCTCAGCCTGCCGCCCAGAAGCAGAATAGGGCCTGAGGCAATCCCGCGCTTTTGCGGCCAGCTCCCAAAAAAGACAGTTGAAAAATGGAGCTCAGGGAAACTGCAATTCACAAACCCGCAGAGTTATAAATGATAACTCTCATCCACAGATATATTGAGGGAAGGCAACGAAGAGGATTTGAAAGCAAGGCAGAATTGCAGGAAACAAATTTCAGGAGGTAGATACGAATCGCCTTTAAAGCACATGAAAAGCGGCAAAACGTCGACAATGATGCCCTTGGCCAAAAAGGGCGTATGCGTTTTTTCCTGAATATATTCAGGAAAAAACGCATACGCCCTTTTTGGCCAACCAAGCAACCTGGAAAGGCAAATCAGCGCTACAAAGAAGTCTCGCTTCCCTTCGGTCAAAAGGGCCATGCTGCAAAAAGTGCCAAACCCAGAAATCCAGGACAGGCCATGGAGAAATGGCAGCCTTGCTACACTGATGGGCGGGATGTAAATTGCCAACAGCCACTCTGGAGAAGTGTACGTTGTGTCCTGAAACATGGAAAAAAAACAGCTTAGGGAGCATAGGGCACGTCCACTCATGGGCGTATAAATTGGAAAAACTAAAAATCAGCAAGACACAGGCACCAGAATGTTTAGGGCTGCTCTGTTGACAAGAACCTCCACTTCATGACACCTTAAATATCCCAGGAAAGAGAAAAATGGATAAAGAAGTTGTGGTCCTTATGTACAATGGAATATCACTCAGACATGAAATCAATGTTATAATGCTAGTAGAAGCAAGATGAGTGGAGTTAGGTACGACGATTCTAAGTGAAATAAGTCACACAGAAAAAGACACTTATCATAAGCTATCACTTATAGAGGGAATGTAAAAACCGCTACACTTGAACTGAATTACAAAACAGAACAGAGTCACACGTTTAGAAAACACACTATAGCTGCTTAACAGGAAAGGTGAGGTGGGGTGATGCATAAAACAATGGTTTCAAATTCGCTCACATACCGTTCCATACACCCAATATGTAATAGACAAGACCTACTCCTTGCTCAGTGAACTGGACTCAACACCCCCTATTCACCACACAAGAATATATGTGACTAGTAAGAATCTTAAAACCTATGTATTGATATCTGTCTGGAAGTGAGTCAAGTGGGTGTAAAGCCGCATAAACACAGCCATGAAAAGCAGCTAAACCCCATTATAAAAATAAATTACTTTTAAAAACCCGTAAAACAAAGACAGTGAAAGAGACAGAAATTCTTACAAAATTCGTTCAGAGGCTGTGATGCAACCTGGATTGACCATATCTAGACCCACAGCTGGATGAGACATAAGGGTGGACACTCTTGGGGCTGAGAGGTTGGGTGAGGTTGGGTGAGCAAACGCAGACCCTTTAAAGTAATACTGCGTGGTACCCATCCCATGCGTCCCAAATCTCCAGGTTCAAGGGCATCTTCCTACATCGAGAACATACATGAGAAACCCAGAAGATGGTACACCGTGTGATTTTGAAAGGTTTCTAAAACGCACCTCATTTCTCATCTCCTTGTGCTCGGTTTCGCCATTCCAGCTACTTTACTAGCAATCTCCCTACTTGGAGAATCAGCACCTTTAACCTCCTGTTCCCTACAGGTTGCAATTTGTCCTGAGGATGAACGGGAAGAGGGGCAACCAATGAGAGACTAGATCTAGGTGTTGGGACAGGCACAGGTCACTCTATTTTCCCATCAGGAAGAAGAATTAACCACAGGCTCAGCCTGCCGCCCAGAAGCAGAATAGGGCCTGAGGCAATCCCGCGCTTTTGCGGCCAGCTCCCAAAAAAGACAGTTGAAAAATGGAGCTCAGGGAAACTGCAATTCAAAAACCTCAGAGTTATAAATGATAACTCTCGTCCAGAAATATATTGAGGGAAGGCAACGAAGAGGATTTGAAAGCAAGGCAGAATTGCAGGAAACAGATTTCAGGAGGTAGATACGAATCGCCTTTAAAGCACATGAAAAGCGGCAAAACGTCGACAATGATGCCCTTGGCCAAAAAGGGCGTATGCGTTTTTTCCTGAATATATTCAGGAAAAAACGCATACGCCCTTTTTGGCCAACCAAGCAACCTGGAAAGGCAAATCAGCGCTACAAAGAAGTCTCGCTTCCCATCGGTCATAAGGGCTATGCTGAAAAAAGTGTAAAAACCAGAAATGCAGGACAGGCCATGGAGAAATGGCAGCCTTGCTACGCTGATGGGCGGGATGTAAATTGCCAAGAGGCACTCTGGAGAAGTGTACGGTGTGTCCTGAAACATCGAAAAAACACAGGTTAGGGAGTATAGGGCACTTCCACTCATGGGCGTATAAATTGGGAAAACTAAAAATCAGCAAGACACAGGCACCCCAAAGTTTAGGGCTGCTCTGTTGACAAGAACCTCCACTTCATGACACCTTAAATATCCCAGGAAAGAGAAAAATGGATAAAGAATTTGTGGTCCTTATGTACAATGGAATATCACTCAGACATGAAATCAATGTCATAAGGCTAGTAGAAGCAAGATGAGTGGAGTTAGGTACGACGATTCTAAGTGAAATAAGTCACACAGAAAAAGACACTTATCATAAGCTATCACTTATAGAGGGAATGTAAAAACCGCTACACTTGAACTGAATTACAAAACAGAACAGAGTCACACGTTTAGAAAACACACTATGGCTGCTTAACGGGAAAGGTGAGGTGGGGTGATGCATAAAACAAGGGTTTCAAATTCGCTCAGATACCGATCCATACACCCAATATGTAATAGACAAGACCTACTCCTTGCTCAGTGAAGTGGACTCAACACCCCCTATTCACCGCACAAGAATATATGTGACTAGTAAGAATCTTAAAACCTATGTATTGATATCTGTCTGGAAGTGAGTCAAGTGGTTGTAAAGCCGCATAAACACAGCCGTGAAAAGCAGCTAAACCCCATTATAAAAATAAATTACTTTTAAAAACCCGTAAAACAAAGACAGTGAAAGAGAGAGAAATTCTTACAAAATTCGTTCAGGGGCTGTGATGCAACCTGGATTGACCATATCTAGACCCACAGCTGGATGAGGCATAAGGGTGGACAATCTTGAGGCTGAGAGGTTGGGTGAGGTTGGGTGAGCAAACGCAGAACCTTTAAAGTAATAGTGCGTGGTACCCATCCCATGGGTCCCAAATCTCCAGGTTCAAGGGCATCTTCCTACATCGAAAACATGCATGAGAAACCCAGAAGATGGTACACCGTGTGATCGGGAAAGGTTTCTAAAACGCACCTCATTTCTCAACTCCTTGTGCTCGGGTTCGCCTTTCCAGCTACTTTACTAGCAATCTCCCTACTTGGAGAATCAGCACCTTTAAGCTCCTGTTCCCTACAGGTTGCAATTTGTCCTGAGGATGAACGGGAAGAGGGGCAACCAATGAGAGACTAGATCTAGGTGTTGGGACAGGCACAGGTCACTCTATTTTCCCATCAGGAAGAAGAATTAACCACAGGCTCAGCCTGGCGCCAAGAAGCAGAATAGGGCCTGAGGCAATCCTGCGCTTTTGCGGCCAGCTCCCAAAAAACCGAGTTGAAAAATGGAGCTCAGGGACACTGCAATTCACAAACCCGCAGAGTTATAAATGATAACTATCATCCACAGATATATTGAGGGAAGGCAACGAAGAGGATTTGAAAGCAAGGCAGAATTGCAGGAAACAGATTTCAGGAGGTAGATTCGAATCGCCTTGAAAGCACATGAAAAGCGGCAAAACGTCGACAATGATGCCCTTGGCCAAAAAGGGCTTATGCGTTTTTTCCTGAGTATATTCAGGAAAACACGCATACGCCCTTTTTGGCCAACCAAGCAACCTGGAAAGGCAAATCAGCGCTACAAAGAAGGCTCGCTTCCCATCGGTCAAAAGGGCCATGCTGCAAAAAGTGTCAAAACCAGAAATGCAGGACAGGCCATGGAGAAATGGCAGCCTTGCTACGGTGATGGGTGGGATGTAAATTGCCAACAGCCACTCTGGAGAAGTGTACGGTGTGTCCTGAAACATCGAAAAAACTCAGCTTAGGGAGCATAGGGCACGTCCATTCATGGGCGTATAAATTGGGAAAACTAAAAATCAGCAAGACACAGGCACCCCAAAGTTTAGGGCTGCTCTGTTGACAAGAACCTCCACTTCATGACGCCTTAAATATCCCAGGAAAGAGAAAAATGGATAAAGAAGTTGTGGTCCTTATGTACAATGGAATATCACTCAGACATGAAATCAATGTCATAAGGCTAGTAGAAGCAAGATGAGTGGATTTAGGTACGACGATTCTAAGTGAAATAAGTCACACAGAAAAAGACACTAATTATAAGCTATCACTTATAGAGGGAATGTAAAAACTGCTACACTTGAACTGAATTACAAAACAGAACAGATTCACACGTTTAGAAAACACACTATGGCTGCTTAACGGGAAAGGTGAGGTGGGGTGATGCATAAAACAAGGGTTTCAAATTCTCTCAGATACAGTTCCATACACCCAATATGTAATAGAAAAGACCAACTCCTTGCTCAGTGAACTGGACTCAACACCCCCTATTCACCGCACAAGAATATATCTGACTAGTAAGAATCGTAAAACCTATGTATTGATATCTTTCTGGAAGTGAGTCAAGTGGCTGTAAATCCGCATAAACACAGCCGTGAAAAGCAGCTAAACCCCATTATAAAAATAAATTACTTTTAAAAACCCGTAAAACAAAGACAGTGAAAGAGAGAGAAATTCTTACAAAATTCGTTCAGGGGCTGTGATGCAACCTGGATTGACCATATCTAGTCCCACACCTGGATGAGACATAAGTGTGGACACTCTTGGGGCTGAGAGTTTGGGTGAGGTTGGGTGAGCAAACGCAGACCCTTTAAAGTAATACTGCGTGGTACCCATCCCATGGGTCCCAAATCTCCAGGTTCAAGGGCATCTTCCTACATCGAAAACATGCATGAGAAACCCAGAAGATGGTACACCGTGTGATTTTGAAAGGTTTCTAAAACGCACCTCATTTCTCATCTCCTTGTGTTCGGGTTCGCCATTCCAGCTACTTTACTAGCAATCTCCCTACTTGGAGAATCAGCACCTTTAAGCTCCTGTTCCCTACAGGTTGCAATTTGTCCTGAGGATGAACGGGAAGAGGGGCAACCAATGAGAGACTAGATCTAGGTGTTGGGACAGGCACAGGTCACTCTATTTTCCCATCAGGAAGAAGAATTAACCACAGGCTCAGCCAGCCGCCGGGAACCAGAATAGGGCCTGAGGCAATCCCGTGCTTTTTCGGCCAGCTCCCAAAAAAGACAGTTGAAAATTGGAGCACATGAGCACTGCAATTCACAAACCTGCAAATTTATAAATGATAACTCTCGTCCACAAATATATTGAGGGAAGGCAATGAAGAGGATTTGAAAGCAAGGCAGAATTGCAGGAAACATATTTCAGGAGGTAGATTCAAATCGATTTAAAAGCACTTGAAAAGCGGCAAAAGTTCGACAATGATGCCCTTGGCCAAAAAGGGCGTATGCGTTTTTTCCTGAATATATTCAGGAATAAACGCATACGCCCTTTTTGGCCAACCAAGCAACCAGGAAAGGCAAATCAGCGCTACAAAGAAGTCTCGCTTCCCATCGGTGAAAAGGGCCATGCTGCAAAAAGTGTCAAAACCAGAAATGCAGGACAGGCCATGGAGAAATGGCAGCCTTGCTACACTGATGGACGGGATGTAAATTGCCAACAGCCACTCTGGAGAAGTGTACGTTGTGTCCTGAAACATGGAAAAAAAACAGCTTAGGGAGCATAGGGCGCGTCCACTCATGGGCGTATAAATTGGAAAAACTAAAAATCAGCAAGTCACAGGCACCCGAAAGTTTACGGCTGCTCTGTTGACAAGAACCTCCAGTTCATGACACCTTAAATATCCCAGGAAAGAGAAAAATGGATAAAGAAGTTGTGGTCCTTATGTACAATGGAATATCACTCAGACATGAAATCAATGTTATAAGGCTAGTAGAAGCAACATGAGTGGAGTTAGGTACGACGATTCTAAGTGAAATAAGTCACACAGAAAAAGACACTTATCATAAGCTATCACTTATAGAGGGAATGTAAAAACCGCTACACTTGAACTGAATTACAAAACAGAACAGAGTCACACGTTTAGAAAACACACTATGGCTGCTTAACGGGAAAGGTGAGGTGGGGTGATGCATAAAACAAGGGTTTCAAATTCGCTCAGATACCGTTCCATACACCCAATATGTAATAGACAAGACCTACTCCTTGCTCAGTGAACTGGACTCAACACCCCCTATTCCCCACACAAGAATATATGTGACTAGTAAGAATCTTAAAACCTATGTATTGATATCTGTCTGGAAGTGAGTCAAGTGGGTGTAAAGCCGCATAAACACAACCATGAAAAGCAGCTAAAGCCCATTATAAAAATAAATTACTTTTAAAAACCCGTAAAACAAAGACAGTGAAAGAGAGAGAAATTCTTACAAAATTCGTTCAGAGGCTGTGATGCAACCTGGATTGACCATATCTAGACCCACACCTGGATGAGACATAAGGGTGGACACTCTTGGGGCTGAGAGGTTGGGTGAGGTTGGGTGAGCAAACGCAGACCCTTTAAAGTAATACTGCGTGGTACCCATCCCATGGGTCCCAAATCTCCAGGTTCAAGGGCATCTTCCTACATCGAGAACATGCATGAGAAACCCAGAAGATGGTACACCGTGTGATTTTGAAAGGTTTCTAAAACGCACCTCATTTCTCATCTCCTTGTGCTCGGTTTCGCCATTCCAGCTACTTTACTAGCAATCTCCCTACTTGGAGAATCAGCACCTTTAACCTCCTGTTCCCTACAGGTTGCAATTTGTCCTGAGGATGAACGGGAAGAGGGGAAACCAATGAGAGACTAGATCTAGGTGTTGGGACAGGCACAAGTCACTCTATTTTCCCATCAGGAAGAAGAATTAACCACAGGCTCAGCCTGCCGCCCAGAAGCAGAATAGGGCCTGAGGCAATCCCGCGCTTTTGCGGCCAGCTCCCAAAAAAGACAGTTGAAAAATGGAGCTCAGGGAAACTGCAATTCAAAAACCTCAGAGTTATAAATGATAACTCTCGTCCACAAATATATTGAGGGAAGGCAACGAAGAGGATTTGAAAGCAAGGCAGAATTGCAGGAAACAGATTTCAGGAGGTAGATACGAATCGCCTTTAAAGCACATGAAAAGCGGCAAAACGTCGACAATGATGCCCTTGGCCAAAAAGGGCGTATGCGTTTTTTCCTGAATATATTCAGGAAAAAACGCATACGCCCTTTTTGGCCAACCAAGCAACCTGGAAAGGCAAATCAGCGCTACAAAGAAGTCTCGCTTCCCATCGGTGAAAAGGGCCATGCTGCAAAAAGTGTCAAAACCAGAAATGCAGGACAGGCAATGGAGAAATGGCAGCCTTGCTACACTGATGGGCGGGATGTAAATTGCCAACAGCCACTCTGGAGAAGTGTACGTTGTGTCCTGAAACATCGAAAAAAAACAGCTTAGGGAGCATAGGGCACGTCCACTCATGGGCGTATAAATTGGAAAAACTAAAAATCAGCAAGACACAGGCACCGGAAAGTTTAGGGCTGCTCTGTTGACAAGAACCTCCACTTCATGACACCTTAAATATCCCAGGAAAGAGAAAAATGGATAAAGAAGTTGTGGTCCTTATGTACAATTGAATATCACTCAGACATGAAATCATTGTCATAAGGCTAGTAGAAGCAAGATGAGTGGAGTTAGGTACGACGATTCTAAGTGAAATAAGTCACACAGAAAAAGACACTTATCATAAGCTATCACTTATAGAGAGAATGTAAAAACCGCTACACGTGAACTGAATTACAAAACAGAACAGAGTCACACGTTTAGAAAACACACTATGGCTGCTTAACGGGAAAGGTGAGGTGGGGTGATGCATAAAACAAGGGTTTCAAATTCGCTCAGATACCGTTCCATACACCCAATATGTAATAGACAAGACCTACTCCTTGCTCAGTGAACTGGACTCAACACCCCCTATTCCCCGCACAAGAATATATGTGACTAGTAAGAATCTTAAAACCTATGTATTGATATCTGTCTGGAAGTGAGTCAAGTGGGTGTAAAGCCGCATAAACACAACCATGAAAAGCAGCTAAACCCCATTATAAAAATAAATTACTTTTAAAAACCCGCAAAAAAAGATAGTGAAAGAGAGAGAAATTCTTACAAAATTCGTTCAGAGGCTGTGATGCAACCTGGATTGACCATATCTAGACCCACAGCTGGATGAGACATAAGGGTGGACACTCTTGGGGCTGAGAGGTTGGGTGAGGTTGGGTGAGCAAACGCAGACCCTTTAAAGTAATACTGCGTGGTACCCATCCCATGGGTCCCAAATCTCCAGGTTCAAGGGCATCTTCCTACATCGAAAACATGCATGAGAAACCCAGAAGATGGTACACCGTGTGATTTTGAAAGGTTTCTAAAACGCACCTCATTTCTCATCTCCTTGTGCTCGGTTTCGCCATTCCAGCTATTTTACTAGCAATCTCCCTACTTGGAGAATCAGCACCTTTAACCTCCTGTTCCCTACAGGTTGCAATTTGTCCTGAGGATGAACGGGAAGAGGGGCAACCAATGAGAGACTAGATCTAGGTGTTGGGACAGGCACAGGTCACTCTATTTTCCCAACAGGAAGAAGAATTAACCACAGGCTCAGCCTGCCGCCCAGAAGCAGAATAGGGCCTGAGGCAATCCCGCGCTTTTGCGGCCAGCTCCCAAAAAAGACAGTTGAAAAATGGAGCTCAGGGAAACTGCAATTCACAAACCCGCAGAGTTAAAAATGATAACTCTCATCCACAGATATATTGAGGGAAGGCAACGAAGAGGATTTGAAAGCAAGGCAGAATTGCAGGAAACAGATTTCAGGAGGTAGATACAAATCACCTTTAAAGCACATGAAAAGCGGCAAAACGTTGACAATGATGCCCTTGGCCAAAAAGGGCGTATGCGTTTTTTCCTGAATATATTCAGGAAAAAACGCATACGCCCTTTTTGGCCAACCAAGCAACCTGGAAAGGCAAATCAGCGCTACAAAGAAGTCTCGCTTCCCATCGGTCATAAGGGCTATGCTGAAAAAAGTGTAAAAACCAGAAATGCAGGACAGGCCATGGAGAAATGGCAGCCTTGCTACGCTGATGGGCGGGATGTAAATTGCCAAGAGGCACTCTGGAGAAGTGTACGGTGTGTCCTGAAACATCGAAAAAACACAGGTTAGGGAGCATAGGGCACTTCCACTCATGGGCGTATAAATTGGGAAAACTAAAAATCAGCAAGACACAGGCACCCCAAAGTTTAGGGCTGCTCTGTTGACAAGAACCTCCACTTCATGACACCTTAAATATCCCAGGAAAGAGAAAAATGGATAAAGAAGTTGTGGTCCTTATGTACAATGGAATATCACTCAGACATGAAATCAATGTCATAAGGCTAGTAGAAGCAAGATGAGTGGAGTTAGGTACGACGATTCTAAGTGAAATAAGTCACACAGGAAAAGACACTTATCATAAGCTATCACTTATAGAGGGAATGTAAAAACCGCTACACTTGAACTGAATTACAAAACAGAACAGAGTCACACGTTTAGAAAACACACTATGGCTGCTTAACGGGAAAGGTGAGGTGGGGTGATGCATAAAACAAGGGTTTCAAATTCGCTCAGATACCGATCCATACACCCAATATGTAATAGACAAGACCTACTCCTTGCTCAGTGAAGTGGACTCAACACCCCCTATTCACCGCACAAGAATATATGTGACTAGTAAGAATCTTAAAACCTATGTATTGATATCTGTCTGGAAGTGAGTCAAGTGGGTGTAAAGCCGCATAAACACAGCCGTGAAAAGCAGCTAAACCCCATTATAAAAATAAATTACTTTTAAAAACCCGTAAAACAAAGACAGTGAAAGAGAGAGAAATTCTTACAAAATTCGTTCAGGGGCTGTGATGCAACCTGGATTGACCATATCTAGACCCACAGCTGGATGAGGAATAAGGGTGGACAATCTTGAGGCTGAGAGGTTGGGTGAGGTTGGGTGAGCAAACGCAGAACCTTTAAAGTAATAGTGCGTGGTACCCATCCCATGGGTCCCAAATCTCCAGTTTCAAGGGCATCTTCCTACATCGAAAACATGCATGAGAAACCCAGAAGATGGTACACCGTGTGATCGGGAAAGGTTTCTAAAACGCACCTCATTTCTCAACTCCTTGTGCTCGGGTTCGCCTTTCCAGCTACTTTACTAGCAATCTCCCTACTTGGAGAATCAGCACCTTTAAGCTCCTGTTCCCTACAGGTTGCAATTTGTCCTGAGGATGAACGGGAAGAGGGGCAACCAATGAGAGACTAGATCTAGGTGTTGGGACAGGCACAGGTCACTCTATTTTCCCATCAGGAAGAAGAATTAACCACAGGCTCAGCCTGGCGCCAAGAAGCAGAATAGGGCCTGAGGCAATCCTGCGCTTTTGCGGCCAGCTCCCAAAAAACCGAGTTGAAAAATGGAGCTCAGGGACACTGCAATTCACAAACCCGCAGAGTTATAAATGATAACTATCATCCACAGATATATTGAGGGAAGGCAACGAAGAGGATTTGAAAGCAAGGCAGAATTGCAGGAAACAGATTTCAGGAGGTAGATTCGAATCGCCTTGAAAGCACATGAAAAGCGGCAAAACGTCGACAATGATGCCCTTGGCCAAAAAGGGCTTATGCGTTTTTTCCTGAGTATATTCAGGAAAACACGCATACGCCCTTTTTGGCCAACCAAGCAACCTGGAAAGGCAAATCAGCGCTACAAAGAAGGCTCGTTTCCCATCGGTCAAAAGGGCCATGCTGCAAAAAGTGTCAAAACCAGAAATGCAGGACAGGCCATGGAGAAATGGCAGCCTTGCTACGGTGATGGGTGGGATGTAAATTGCCAACAGCCACTCTGGAGAAGTGTACGTTGTGTCCTGAAACATGGAAAAAAAACAGCTTAGGGAGCATAGGGCACGTCCATTCATGGGCGTATAAATTGGGAAAACTAAAAATCAGCAAGACACAGGCACCCCAAAGTTTAGGGCTGCTCTGTTGACAAGAACCTCCACTTCATGACGCCTTAAATATCCCAGGAAAGAGAAAAATGGATAAAGAAGTTGTGGTCCTTATGTACAATGGAATATCACTCAGACATGAAATCAATGTCATAAGGCTAGTAGAAGCAAGATGAGTGGATTTAGGTACGACGATTCTAAGTGAAATAAGTCACACAGAAAAAGACACTAATTATAAGCTATCACTTATAGAGGGAATGTAAAAACTGCTACACTTGAACTGAATTACAAAACAGAACAGATTCACACGTTTAGAAAACACACTATGGCTGCTTAACGGGAAAGGTGAGGTGGGGTGATGCATAAAACAAGGGTTTCAAATTCTCTCAGATACAGTTCCATACACCCAATATGTAATAGAAAAGACCAACTCCTTGCTCAGTGAACTGGACTCAACACCCCCTATTCACCGCACAAGAATATATCTGACTAGTAAGAATCGTAAAACCTATGTATTGATATCTTTCTGGAAGTGAGTCAAGTGGCTGTAAATCCGCATAAACACAGCCGTGAAAAGCAGCTAAACCCCATTATAAAAATAAATTACTTTTAAAAACCCGTAAAACAAAGACAGTGAAAGAGAGAGAAATTCTTACAAAATTCGTTCAGGGGCTGTGATGCAACCTGGATTGACCATATCTAGTCCCACAGCTGGATGAGACATAAGTGTGGACACTCTTGGGGCTGA
The DNA here is from genome assembly GCF_028021215.1 of Eschrichtius robustus. NCBI lineage: Eukaryota > Metazoa > Chordata > Mammalia > Artiodactyla > Eschrichtiidae > Eschrichtius > Eschrichtius robustus. Next base: position 3,510,086 of record NW_027175315.1, read on the forward strand.
GAGTTTGGGTGAGGTTGGGTGAGCAAACGCAGACCCTTTAAAGTAATACTGCGTGGTACCCATCCCATGGGTCCCAAATCTCCAGGTTCAAGGGCATCTTCCTACATCGAAAACATGCATGAGAAACCCAGAAGATGGTACACCGTGTGATTTTGAAAGGTTTCTAAAAGGCACCTCATTTCTCATCTCCTTGTGTTCGGGTTCGCCATTCCAGCTACTTTACTAGCAATCTCCCTACTTGGAGAATCAGCACCTTTAAGCTCCTGTTCCCTACAGGTTGCAATTTGTCCAGAGGATGAACGGGAAGAGGGGCAACCAATGAGAGACTAGATCTAGGTGTTGGGACAGGCACAGGTCACTCTATTTTCCCATCAGGAAGAAGAATTAACCACAGGCTCAGCCAGCCGCCGGGAACCAGAATAGGGCCTGAGGCAATCCCGTGCTTTTTCGGCCAGCTCCCAAAAAAGACAGTTGAAAATTGGAGCACATGAGCACTGCAATTCACAAACCTGCAAATTTATAAATGATAACTCTCGTCCACAAATATATTGAGGGAAGGCAATGAAGAGGATTTGAAAGCAAGGCAGAATTGCAGGAAACATATTTCAGGAGGTAGATTCAAATCGATTTAAAAGCACTTGAAAAGCGGCAAAAGTTCGACAATGATGCCCTTGGCCAAAAAGGGCGTATGCGTTTTTTCCTGAATATATTCAGGAATAAACGCATACGCCCTTTTTGGCCAACCAAGCAACCAGGAAAGGCAAATCAGCGCTACAAAGAAGTCTCGCTTCCCATCGGTGAAAAGGGCCATGCTGCAAAAAGTGTCAAAACCAGAAATGCAGGACAGGCCATGGAGAAATGGCAGCCTTGCTACACTGATGGACGGGATGTAAATTGCCAACAGCCACTCTGGAGAAGTGTACGTTGTGTCCTGAAACATGGAAAAAAAACAGCTTAGGGAGCATAGGGCGCGTCCACTCATGGGCGTATAAATTGGAAAAACTAAAAATCAGCAAGTCACAGGCACCCGAAAGTTTACGGCTGCTCTGTTGACAAGAACCTCCAGTTCATGACACCTTAAATATCCCAGGAAAGAGAAAAATGGATAAAGAAGTTGTGGTCCTTATGTACAATGGAATATCACTCAGACATGAAATCAATGTTATAAGGCTAGTAGAAGCAACATGAGTGGAGTTAGGTACGACGATTCTAAGTGAAATAAGTCACACAGAAAAAGACACTTATCATAAGCTATCACTTATAGAGGGAATGTAAAAACCGCTACACTTGAACTGAATTACAAAACAGAACAGAGTCACACGTTTAGAAAACACACTATGGCTGCTTAACGGGAAAGGTGAGGTGGGGTGATGCATAAAACAAGGGTTTCAAATTCGCTCAGATACCGTTCCATACACCCAATATGTAATAGACAAGACCTACTCCTTGCTCAGTGAACTGGACTCAACACCCCCTATTCCCCACACAAGAATATATGTGACTAGTAAGAATCTTAAAACCTATGTATTGATATCTGTCTGGAAGTGAGTCAAGTGGGTGTAAAGCCGCATAAACACAACCATGAAAAGCAGCTAAAGCCCATTATAAAAATAAATTACTTTTAAAAACCCGTAAAACAAAGACAGTGAAAGAGAGAGAAATTCTTACAAAATTCGTTCAGAGGCTGTGATGCAACCTGGATTGACCATATCTAGACCCACACCTGGATGAGACATAAGGGTGGACACTCTTGGGGCTGAGAGGTTGGGTGAGGTTGGGTGAGCAAACGCAGACCCTTTAAAGTAATACTGCGTGGTACCCATCCCATGGGTCCCAAATCTCCAGGTTCAAGGGCATCTTCCTACATCGAGAACATGCATGAGAAACCCAGAAGATGGTACACCGTGTGATTTTGAAAGGTTTCTAAAACGCACCTCATTTCTCATCTCCTTGTGCTCGGTTTCGCCATTCCAGCTACTTTAGTAGCAATCTCCCTACTTGGAGAATCAGCACCTTTAACCTCCTGTTCCCTACAGGTTGCAATTTGTCCTGAGGATGAACGGGAAGAGGGGCAACCAATGAGAGACTAGATCTAGGTGTTGGGACAGGCACAGGTCACTCTATTTTCCCATCAGGAAGAAGAATTAACCACAGGCTCAGCCTGCCGCCCAGAAGCAGAATAGGGCCTGAGGCAATCCCGCGCTTTTGCGGCCAGCTCCCAAAAAAGACAGTTGAAAAATGGAGCTCAGGGAAACTGCAATTCAAAAACCTCAGAGTTATAAATGATAACTCTCGTCCACAAATATATTGAGGGAAGGCAACGAAGAGGATTTGAAAGCAAGGCAGAATTGCAGGAAACAGATTTCAGGAGGTAGATACGAATCGCCTTTAAAGCACATGAAAAGCGGCAAAACGTCGACAATGATGCCCTTGGCCAAAAAGGGCGTATGCGTTTTTTCCTGAATATATTCAGGAAAAAACGCATACGCCCTTTTTGGCCAACCAAGCAACCTGGAAAGGCAAATCAGCGCTACAAAGAAGTCTCGCTTCCCATCGGTGAAAAGGGCCATGCTGCAAAAAGTGTCAAAACCAGAAATGCAGGACAGGCAATGGAGAAATGGCAGCCTTGCTACACTGATGGGCGGGATGTAAATTGCCAACAGCCACTCTGGAGAAGTGTACGTTGTGTCCTGAAACATCGAAAAAAAACAGCTTAGGGAGCATAGGGCACGTCCACTCATGGGCGTATAAATTGGAAAAACTAAAAATCAGCAAGACACAGGCACCGGAAAGTTTAGGGCTGCTCTGTTGACAAGAACCTCCACTTCATGACACCTTAAATATCCCAGGAAAGAGAAAAATGGATAAAGAAGTTGTGGTCCTTATGTACAATTGAATATCACTCAGACATGAAATCAATGTCATAAGGCTAGTAGAAGCAAGATGAGTGGAGTTAGGTACGACGATTCTAAGTGAAATAAGTCACACAGAAAAAGACACTTATCATAAGCTATCACTTATAGAGAGAATGTAAAAACCGCTACACGTGAACTGAATTACAAAACAGAACAGAGTCACACGTTTAGAAAACACACTATGGCTGCTTAACGGGAAAGGTGAGGTGGGGTGATGCATAAAACAAGGGTTTCAAATTCGCTCAGATACCGTTCCATACACCCAATATGTAATAGACAAGACCTACTCCTTGCTCAGTGAACTGGACTCAACACCCCCTATTCCCCGCACAAGAATATATGTGACTAGTAAGAATCTTAAAACCTATGTATTGATATCTGTCTGGAAGTGAGTCAAGTGGGTGTAAAGCCGCATAAACACAACCATGAAAAGCAGCTAAACCCCATTATAAAAATAAATTACTTTTAAAAACCCGCAAAAAAAGATAGTGAAAGAGAGAGAAATTCTTACAAAATTCGTTCAGAGGCTGTGATGCAACCTGGATTGACCATATCTAGACCCACAGCTGGATGAGACATAAGGGTGGACACTCTTGGGGCTGAGAGGTTGGGTGAGGTTGGGTGAGCAAACGCAGACCCTTTAAAGTAATACTGCGTGGTACCCATCCCATGGGTCCCAAATCTCCAGGTTCAAGGGCATCTTCCTACATCGAAAACATGCATGAGAAACCCAGAAGATGGTACACCGTGTGATTTTGAAAGGTTTCTAAAACGCACCTCATTTCTCATCTCCTTGTGCTCGGTTTCGCCATTCCAGCTATTTTACTAGCAATCTCCCTACTTGGAGAATCAGCACCTTTAACCTCCTGTTCCCTACAGGTTGCAATTTGTCCTGAGGATGAACGGGAAGAGGGGCAACCAATGAGAGACTAGATCTAGGTGTTGGGACAGGCACAGGTCACTCTATTTTCCCAACAGGAAGAAGAATTAACCACAGGCTCAGCCTGCCGCCCAGAAGCAGAATAGGGCCTGAGGCAATCCCGCGCTTTTGCGGCCAGCTCCCAAAAAAGACAGTTGAAAAATGGAGCTCAGGGAAACTGCAATTCACAAACCCGCAGAGTTAAAAATGATAACTCTCATCCACAGATATATTGAGGGAAGGCAACGAAGAGGATTTGAAAGCAAGGCAGAATTGCAGGAAACAGATTTCAGGAGGTAGATACAAATCACCTTTAAAGCACATGAAAAGCGGCAAAACGTTGACAATGATGCCCTTGGCCAAAAAGGGCGTATGCGTTTTTTCCTGAATATATTCAGGAAAAAACGCATACGCCCTTTTTGGCCAACCAAGCAACCTGGAAAGGCAAATCAGCGCTACAAAGAAGTCTCGCTTCCCATCGGTCATAAGGGCTATGCTAAAAAAGGGTAAAAACCAGAAATGCAGGACAGGCCATGGAGAAATGGCAGCCTTGCTACGCTGATGGGCGGGATGTAAATTGCCAAGAGGCACTCTGGAGAAGTGTACGGTGTGTCCTGAAACATCGAAAAAACACAGGTTAGGGAGCATAGGGCACTTCCACTCATGGGCGTATAAATTGGGAAAACTAAAAATCAGCAAGACACAGGCACCCCAAAGTTTAGGGCTGCTCTGTTGACAAGAACCTCCACTTCATGACACCTTAAATATCCCAGGAAAGAGAAAAATGGATAAAGAAGTTGTGGTCCTTATGTACAATGGAATATCACTCAGACATGAAATCAATGTCATAAGGCTAGTAGAAGCAAGATGAGTGGAGTTAGGTACGACGATTCTAAGTGAAATAAGTCACACAGGAAAAGACACTTATCATAAGCTATCACTTATAGAGGGAATGTAAAAACCGCTACACTTGAACTGAATTACAAAACAGAACAGAGTCACACGTTTAGAAAACACACTATGGCTGCTTAACGGGAAAGGTGAGGTGGGGTGATGCATAAAACAAGGGTTTCAAATTCGCTCAGATACCGATCCATACACCCAATATGTAATAGACAAGACCTACTCCTTGCTCAGTGAAGTGGACTCAACACCCCCTATTCACCGCACAAGAATATATGTGACTAGTAAGAATCTTAAAACCTATGTATTGATATCTGTCTGGAAGTGAGTCAAGTGGGTGTAAAGCCGCATAAACACAGCCGTGAAAAGCAGCTAAACCCCATTATAAAAATAAATTACTTTTAAAAACCCGTAAAACAAAGACAGTGAAAGAGAGAGAAATTCTTACAAAATTCGTTCAGGGGCTGTGATGCAACCTGGATTGACCATATCTAGACCCACAGCTGGATGAGGAATAAGGGTGGACAATCTTGAGGCTGAGAGGTTGGGTGAGGTTGGGTGAGCAAACGCAGAACCTTTAAAGTAATAGTGCGTGGTACCCATCCCATGGGTCCCAAATCTCCAGTTTCAAGGGCATCTTCCTACATCGAAAACATGCATGAGAAACCCAGAAGATGGTACACCGTGTGATCGGGAAAGGTTTCTAAAACGCACCTCATTTCTCAACTCCTTGTGCTCGGGTTCGCCTTTCCAGCTACTTTACTAGCAATCTCCCTACTTGGAGAATCAGCACCTTTAAGCTCCTGTTCCCTACAGGTTGCAATTTGTCCTGAGGAAGAACGGGAAGAGGGGCAACCAATGAGAGACTAGATCTAGGTGTTGGGACAGGCACAGGTCACTCTATTTTCCCATCAGGAAGAAGAATTAACCACAGGCTCAGCCTGGCGCCAAGAAGCAGAATAGGGCCTGAGGCAATCCTGCGCTTTTGCGGCCAGCTCCCAAAAAACCGAGTTGAAAAATGGAGCTCAGGGACACTGCAATTCACAAACCCGCAGAGTTATAAATGATAACTATCATCCACAGATATATTGAGGGAAGGCAACGAAGAGGATTTGAAAGCAAGGCAGAATTGCAGGAAACAGATTTCAGGAGGTAGATTCGAATCGCCTTGAAAGCACATGAAAAGCGGCAAAACGTCGACAATGATGCCCTTGGCCAAAAAGGGCTTATGCGTTTTTTCCTGAGTATATTCAGGAAAACACGCATACGCCCTTTTTGGCCAACCAAGCAACCTGGAAAGGCAAATCAGCGCTACAAAGAAGGCTCGTTTCCCATCGGTCAAAAGGGCCATGCTGCAAAAAGTGTCAAAACCAGAAATGCAGGACAGGCCATGGAGAAATGGCAGCCTTGCTACGGTGATGGGTGGGATGTAAATTGCCAACAGCCACTCTGGAGAAGTGTACGTTGTGTCCTGAAACATGGAAAAAAAACAGCTTAGGGAGCATAGGGCACGTCCATTCATGGGCGTATAAATTGGGAAAACTAAAAATCAGCAAGACACAGGCACCCCAAAGTTTAGGGCTGCTCTGTTGACAAGAACCTCCACTTCATGACGCCTTAAATATCCCAGGAAAGAGAAAAATGGATAAAGAAGTTGTGGTCCTTATGTACAATGGAATATCACTCAGACATGAAATCAATGTCATAAGGCTAGTAGAAGCAAGATGAGTGGATTTAGGTACGACGATTCTAAGTGAAATAAGTCACACAGAAAAAGACACTAATTATAAGCTATCACTTATAGAGGGAATGTAAAAACTGCTACACTTGAACTGAATTACAAAACAGAACAGATTCACACGTTTAGAAAACACACTATGGCTGCTTAACGGGAAAGGTGAGGTGGGGTGATGCATAAAACAAGGGTTTCAAATTCTCTCAGATACAGTTCCATACACCCAATATGTAATAGAAAAGACCAACTCCTTGCTCAGTGAACTGGACTCAACACCCCCTATTCACCGCACAAGAATATATCTGGCTAGTAAGAATCGTAAAACCTATGTATTGATATCTTTCTGGAAGTGAGTCAAGTGGCTGTAAATCCGCATAAACACAGCCGTGAAAAGCAGCTAAACCCCATTATAAAAATAAATTACTTTTAAAAACCCGTAAAACAAAGACAGTGAAAGAGAGAGAAATTCTTACAAAATTCGTTCAGGGGCTGTGATGCAACCTGGATTGACCATATCTAGTCCCACACCTGGATGAGACATAAGTGTGGACACTCTTGGGGCTGAGAGTTTGGGTGAGGTTGGGTGAGCAAACGCAGACCCTTTAAAGTAATACTGCGTGGTACCCATCCCATGGGTCCCAAATCTCCAGGTTCAAGGGCATCTTCCTACATCGAAAACATGCATGAGAAACCCAGAAGATGGTACACCGTGTGATTTTGAAAGGTTTCTAAAACGCACCTCATTTCTCATCTCCTTGTGTTCGGGTTCGCCATTCCAGCTACTTTACTAGCAATCTCCCTACTTGGAGAATCAGCACCTTTAAGCTCCTGTTCCCTACAGGTTGCAATTTGTCCTGAGGATGAACGGGAAGAGGGGCAACCAATGAGAGACTAGATCTAGGTGTTGGGACAGGCACAGGTCACTCTATTTTCCCATCAGGAAGAAGAATTAACCACAGGCTCAGCCAGCCGCCGGGAACCAGAATAGGGCCTGAGGCAATCCCGTGCTTTTTCGGCCAGCTCCCAAAAAAGACAGTTGAAAATTGGAGCACATGAGCACTGCAATTCACAAACCTGCAAATTTATAAATGATAACTCTCGTCCACAAATATATTGAGGGAAGGCAATGAAGAGGATTTGAAAGCAAGGCAGAATTGCAGGAAACATATTTCAGGAGGTAGATTCAAATCGATTTAAAAGCACTTGAAAAGCGGCAAAAGTTCGACAATGATGCCCTTGGCCAAAAAGGGCGTATGCGTTTTTTCCTGAATATATTCAGGAATAAACGCATACGCCCTTTTTGGCCAACCAAGCAACCAGGAAAGGCAAATCAGCGCTACAAAGAAGTCTCGCTTCCCATCGGTGAAAAGGGCCATGCTGCAAAAAGTGTCAAAACCAGAAATGCAGGACAGGCCATGGAGAAATGGCAGCCTTGCTACACTGATGGACGGGATGTAAATTGCCAACAGCCACTCTGGAGAAGTGTACGTTGTGTCCTGAAACATGGAAAAAAAACAGCTTAGGGAGCATAGGGCGCGTCCACTCATGGGCGTATAAATTGGAAAAACTAAAAATCAGCAAGTCACAGGCACCCGAAAGTTTACGGCTGCTCTGTTGACAAGAACCTCCAGTTCATGACACCTTAAATATCCCAGGAAAGAGAAAAATGGATAAAGAAGTTGTGGTCCTTATGTACAATGGAATATCACTCAGACATGAAATCAATGTTATAAGGCTAGTAGAAGCAACATGAGTGGAGTTAGGTACGACGATTCTAAGTGAAATAAGTCACACAGAAAAAGACACTTATCATAAGCTATCACTTATAGAGGGAATGTAAAAACCGCTACACTTGAACTGAATTACAAAACAGAACAGAGTCACACGTTTAGAAAACACACTATGGCTGCTTAACGGGAAAGGTGAGGTGGGGTGATGCATAAAACAAGGGTTTCAAATTCGCTCAGATACCGTTCCATACACCCAATATGTAATAGACAAGACCTACTCCTTGCTCAGTGAACTGGACTCAACACCCCCTATTCCCCACACAAGAATATATGTGACTAGTAAGAATCTTAAAACCTATGTATTGATATCTGTCTGGAAGTGAGTCAAGTGGGTGTAAAGCCGCATAAACACAACCATGAAAAGCAGCTAAAGCCCATTATAAAAATAAATTACTTTTAAAAACCCGTAAAACAAAGACAGTGAAAGAGAGAGAAATTCTTACAAAATTCGTTCAGAGGCTGTGATGCAACCTGGATTGACCATATCTAGACCCACACCTGGATGAGACATAAGGGTGGACACTCTTGGGGCTGAGAGGTTGGGTGAGGTTGGGTGAGCAAACGCAGACCCTTTAAAGTAATACTGCGTGGTACCCATCCCATGGGTCCCAAATCTCCAGGTTCAAGGGCATCTTCCTACATCGAGAACATGCATGAGAAACCCAGAAGATGGTACACCGTGTGATTTTGAAAGGTTTCTAAAACGCACCTCATTTCTCATCTCCTTGTGCTCGGTTTCGCCATTCCAGCTACTTTACTAGCAATCTCCCTACTTGGAGAATCAGCACCTTTAACCTCCTGTTCCCTACAGGTTGCAATTTGTCCTGAGGATGAACGGGAAGAGGGGAAACCAATGAGAGACTAGATCTAGGTGTTGGGACAGGCACAAGTCACTCTATTTTCCCATCAGGAAGAAGAATTAACCACAGGCTCAGCCTGCCGCCCAGAAGCAGAATAGGGCCTGAGGCAATCCCGCGCTTTTGCGGCCAGCTCCCAAAAAAGACAGTTGAAAAATGGAGCTCAGGGAAACTGCAATTCAAAAACCTCAGAGTTATAAATGATAACTCTCGTCCACAAATATATTGAGGGAAGGCAACGAAGAGGATTTGAAAGCAAGGCAGAATTGCAGGAAACAGATTTCAGGAGGTAGATACGAATCGCCTTTAAAGCACATGAAAAGCGGCAAAACGTCGACAATGATGCCCTTGGCCAAAAAGGGCGTATGCGTTTTTTCCTGAATATATTCAGGAAAAAACGCATACGCCCTTTTTGGCCAACCAAGCAACCTGGAAAGGCAAATCAGCGCTACAAAGAAGTCTCGCTTCCCATCGGTGAAAAGGGCCATGCTGCAAAAAGTGTCAAAACCAGAAATGCAGGACAGGCAATGGAGAAATGGCAGCCTTGCTACACTGATGGGCGGGATGTAAATTGCCAACAGCCACTCTGGAGAAGTGTACGTTGTGTCCTGAAACATCGAAAAAAAACAGCTTAGGGAGCATAGGGCACGTCCACTCATGGGCGTATAAATTGGAAAAACTAAAAATCAGCAAGACACAGGCACCGGAAAGTTTAGGGCTGCTCTGTTGACAAGAACCTCCACTTCATGACACCTTAAATATCCCAGGAAAGAGAAAAATGGATAAAGAAGTTGTGGTCCTTATGTACAATTGAATATCACTCAGACATGAAATCATTGTCATAAGGCTAGTAGAAGCAAGATGAGTGGAGTTAGGTACGACGATTCTAAGTGAAATAAGTCACACAGAAAAAGACACTTATCATAAGCTATCACTTATAGAGAGAATGTAAAAACCGCTACACGTGAACTGAATTACAAAACAGAACAGAGTCACACGTTTAGAAAACACACTATGGCTGCTTAACGGGAAAGGTGAGGTGGGGTGATGCATAAAACAAGGGTTTCAAATTCGCTCAGATACCGTTCCATACACCCAATATGTAATAGACAAGACCTACTCCTTGCTCAGTGAACTGGACTCAACACCCCCTATTCCCCGCACAAGAATATATGTGACTAGTAAGAATCTTAAAACCTATGTATTGATATCTGTCTGGAAGTGAGTCAAGTGGGTGTAAAGCCGCATAAACACAACCATGAAAAGCAGCTAAACCCCATTATAAAAATAAATTACTTTTAAAAACCCGCAAAAAAAGATAGTGAAAGAGAGAGAAATTCTTACAAAATTCGTTCAGAGGCTGTGATGCAACCTGGATTGACCATATCTAGACCCACAGCTGGATGAGACATAAGGGTGGACACTCTTGGGGCTGAGAGGTTGGGTGAGGTTGGGTGAGCAAACGCAGACCCTTTAAAGTAATACTGCGTGGTACCCATCCCATGGGTCCCAAATCTCCAGGTTCAAGGGCATCTTCCTACATCGAAAACATGCATGAGAAACCCAGAAGATGGTACACCGTGTGATTTTGAAAGGTTTCTAAAACGCACCTCATTTCTCATCTCCTTGTGCTCGGTTTCGCCATTCCAGCTATTTTACTAGCAATCTCCCTACTTGGAGAATCAGCACCTTTAACCTCCTGTTCCCTACAGGTTGCAATTTGTCCTGAGGATGAACGGGAAGAGGGGCAACCAATGAGAGACTAGATCTAGGTGTTGGGACAGGCACAGGTCACTCTATTTTCCCAACAGGAAGAAGAATTAACCACAGGCTCAGCCTGCCGCCCAGAAGCAGAATAGGGCCTGAGGCAATCCCGCGCTTTTGCGGCCAGCTCCCAAAAAAGACAGTTGAAAAATGGAGCTCAGGGAAACTGCAATTCACAAACCCGCAGAGTTAAAAATGATAACTCTCATCCACAGATATATTGAGGGAAGGCAACGAAGAGGATTTGAAAGCAAGGCAGAATTGCAGGAAACAGATTTCAGGAGGTAGATACAAATCACCTTTAAAGCACATGAAAAGCGGCAAAACGTTGACAATGATGCCCTTGGCCAAAAAGGGCGTATGCGTTTTTTCCTGAATATATTCAGGAAAAAACGCATACGCCCTTTTTGGCCAACCAAGCAACCTGGAAAGGCAAATCAGCGCTACAAAGAAGTCTCGCTTCCCATCGGTCATAAGGGCTATGCTGAAAAAAGTGTAAAAACCAGAAATGCAGGACAGGCCATGGAGAAATGGCAGCCTTGCTACGCTGATGGGCGGGATGTAAATTGCCAAGAGGCACTCTGGAGAAGTGTACGGTGTGTCCTGAAACATCGAAAAAACACAGGTTAGGGAGCATAGGGCACTTCCACTCATGGGCGTATAAATTGGGAAAACTAAAAATCAGCAAGACACAGGCACCCCAAAGTTTAGGGCTGCTCTGTTGACAAGAACCTCCACTTCATGACACCTTAAATATCCCAGGAAAGAGAAAAATGGATAAAGAAGTTGTGGTCCTTATGTACAATGGAATATCACTCAGACATGAAATCAATGTCATAAGGCTAGTAGAAGCAAGATGAGTGGAGTTAGGTACGACGATTCTAAGTGAAATAAGTCACACAGGAAAAGACACTTATCATAAGCTATCACTTATAGAGGGAATGTAAAAACCGCTACACTTGAACTGAATTACAAAACAGAACAGAGTCACACGTTTAGAAAACACACTATGGCTGCTTAACGGGAAAGGTGAGGTGGGGTGATGCATAAAACAAGGGTTTCAAATTCGCTCAGATACCGATCCATACACCCAATATGTAATAGACAAGACCTACTCCTTGCTCAGTGAAGTGGACTCAACACCCCCTATTCACCGCACAAGAATATATGTGACTAGTAAGAATCTTAAAACCTATGTATTGATATCTGTCTGGAAGTGAGTCAAGTGGGTGTAAAGCCGCATAAACACAGCCGTGAAAAGCAGCTAAACCCCATTATAAAAATAAATTACTTTTAAAAACCCGTAAAACAAAGACAGTGAAAGAGAGAGAAATTCTTACAAAATTCGTTCAGGGGCTGTGATGCAACCTGGATTGACCATATCTAGACCCACAGCTGGATGAGGAATAAGGGTGGACAATCTTGAGGCTGAGAGGTTGGGTGAGGTTGGGTGAGCAAACGCAGAACCTTTAAAGTAATAGTGCGTGGTACCCATCCCATGGGTCCCAAATCTCCAGTTTCAAGGGCATCTTCCTACATCGAAAACATGCATGAGAAACCCAGAAGATGGTACACCGTGTGATCGGGAAAGGTTTCTAAAACGCACCTCATTTCTCAACTCCTTGTGCTCGGGTTCGCCTTTCCAGCTACTTTACTAGCAATCTCCCTACTTGGAGAATCAGCACCTTTAAGCTCCTGTTCCCTACAGGTTGCAATTTGTCCTGAGGATGAACGGGAAGAGGGGCAACCAATGAGAGACTAGATCTAGGTGTTGGGACAGGCACAGGTCACTCTATTTTCCCATCAGGAAGAAGAATTAACCACAGGCTCAGCCTGGCGCCAAGAAGCAGAATAGGGCCTGAGGCAATCCTGCGCTTTTGCGGCCAGCTCCCAAAAAACCGAGTTGAAAAATGGAGCTCAGGGACACTGCAATTCACAAACCCGCAGAGTTATAAATGATAACTATCATCCACAGATATATTGAGGGAAGGCAACGAAGAGGATTTGAAAGCAAGGCAGAATTGCAGGAAACAGATTTCAGGAGGTAGATTCGAATCGCCTTGAAAGCACATGAAAAGCGGCAAAACGTCGACAATGATGCCCTTGGCCAAAAAGGGCTTATGCGTTTTTTCCTGAGTATATTCAGGAAAACACGCATACGCCCTTTTTGGCCAACCAAGCAACCTGGAAAGGCAAATCAGCGCTACAAAGAAGGCTCGTTTCCCATCGGTCAAAAGGGCCATGCTGCAAAAAGTGTCAAAACCAGAAATGCAGGACAGGCCATGGAGAAATGGCAGCCTTGCTACGGTGATGGGTGGGATGTAAATTGCCAACAGCCACTCTGGAGAAGTGTACGTTGTGTCCTGAAACATGGAAAAAAAACAGCTTAGGGAGCATAGGGCACGTCCATTCATGGGCGTATAAATTGGGAAAACTAAAAATCAGCAAGACACAGGCACCCCAAAGTTTAGGGCTGCTCTGTTGACAAGAACCTCCACTTCATGACGCCTTAAATATCCCAGGAAAGAGAAAAATGGATAAAGAAGTTGTGGTCCTTATGTACAATGGAATATCACTCAGACATGAAATCAATGTCATAAGGCTAGTAGAAGCAAGATGAGTGGATTTAGGTACGACGATTCTAAGTGAAATAAGTCACACAGAAAAAGACACTAATTATAAGCTATCACTTATAGAGGGAATGTAAAAACTGCTACACTTGAACTGAATTACAAAACAGAACAGATTCACACGTTTAGAAAACACACTATGGCTGCTTAACGGGAAAGGTGAGGTGGGGTGATGCATAAAACAAGGGTTTCAAATTCTCTCAGATACAGTTCCATACACCCAATATGTAATAGAAAAGACCAACTCCTTGCTCAGTGAACTGGACTCAACACCCCCTATTCACCGCACAAGAATATATCTGACTAGTAAGAATCGTAAAACCTATGTATTGATATCTTTCTGGAAGTGAGTCAAGTGGCTGTAAATCCGCATAAACACAGCCGTGAAAAGCAGCTAAACCCCATTATAAAAATAAATTACTTTTAAAAACCCGTAAAACAAAGACAGTGAAAGAGAGAGAAATTCTTACAAAATTCGTTCAGGGGCTGTGATGCAACCTGGATTGACCATATCTAGTCCCACAGCTGGATGAGACATAAGTGTGGACACTCTTGGGGCTGAGAGTTTGGGTGAGGTTGGGTGAGCAAACGCAGACCCTTTAAAGTAATACTGCGTGGTACCCATCCCATGGGTCCCAAATCTCCAGGTTCAAGGGCATCTTCCTACATCGAAAACATGCATGAGAAACCCAGAAGATGGTACACCGTGTGATTTTGAAAGGTTTCTAAAACGCACCTCATTTCTCATCTCCTTGTGTTCGGGTTCGCCATTCCAGCTACTTTACTAGCAATCTCCCTACTTGGAGAATCAGCACCTTTAAGCTCCTGTTCCCTACAGGTTGCAATTTGTCCAGAGGATGAACGGGAAGAGGGGCAACCAATGAGAGACTAGATCTAGGTGTTGGGACAGGCACAGGTCACTCTATTTTCCCATCAGGAAGAAGAATTAACCACAGGCTCAGCCAGCCGCCGGGAACCAGAATAGGGCCTGAGGCAATCCCGTGCTTTTTCGGCCAGCTCCCAAAAAAGACAGTTGAAAATTGGAGCACATGAGCACTGCAATTCACAAACCTGCAAATTTATAAATGATAACTCTCGTCCACAAATATATTGAGGGAAGGCAATGAAGAGGATTTGAAAGCAAGGCAGAATTGCAGGAAACATATTTCAGGAGGTAGATTCAAATCGATTTAAAAGCACTTGAAAAGCGGCAAAAGTTCGACAATGATGCCCTTGGCCAAAAAGGGCGTATGCGTTTTTTCCTGAATATATTCAGGAATAAACGCATACGCCCTTTTTGGCCAACCAAGCAACCAGGAAAGGCAAATCAGCGCTACAAAGAAGTCTCGCTTCCCATCGGTGAAAAGGGCCATGCTGCAAAAAGTGTCAAAACCAGAAATGCAGGACAGGCCATGGAGAAATGGCAGCCTTGCTACACTGATGGACGGGATGTAAATTGCCAACAGCCACTCTGGAGAAGTGTACGTTGTGTCCTGAAACATGGAAAAAAAACAGCTTAGGGAGCATAGGGCGCGTCCACTCATGGGCGTATAAATTGGAAAAACTAAAAATCAGCAAGTCACAGGCACCCGAAAGTTTACGGCTGCTCTGTTGACAAGAACCTCCAGTTCATGACACCTTAAATATCCCAGGAAAGAGAAAAATGGATAAAGAAGTTGTGGTCCTTATGTACAATGGAATATCACTCAGACATGAAATCAATGTTATAAGGCTAGTAGAAGCAACATGAGTGGAGTTAGGTACGACGATTCTAAGTGAAATAAGTCACACAGAAAAAGACACTTATCATAAGCTATCACTTATAGAGGGAATGTAAAAACCGCTACACTTGAACTGAATTACAAAACAGAACAGAGTCACACGTTTAGAAAACACACTATGGCTGCTTAACGGGAAAGGTGAGGTGGGGTGATGCATAAAACAAGGGTTTCAAATTCGCTCAGATACCGTTCCATACACCCAATATGTAATAGACAAGACCTACTCCTTGCTCAGTGAACTGGACTCAACACCCCCTATTCCCCACACAAGAATATATGTGACTAGTAAGAATCTTAAAACCTATGTATTGATATCTGTCTGGAAGTGAGTCAAGTGGGTGTAAAGCCGCATAAACACAACCATGAAAAGCAGCTAAAGCCCATTATAAAAATAAATTACTTTTAAAAACCCGTAAAACAAAGACAGTGAAAGAGAGAGAAATTCTTACAAAATTCGTTCAGAGGCTGTGATGCAACCTGGATTGACCATATCTAGACCCACACCTGGATGAGACATAAGGGTGGACACTCTTGGGGCTGAGAGGTTGGGTGAGGTTGGGTGAGCAAACGCAGACCCTTTAAAGTAATACTGCGTGGTACCCATCCCATGGGTCCCAAATCTCCAGGTTCAAGGGCATCTTCCTACATCGAGAACATGCATGAGAAACCCAGAAGATGGTACACCGTGTGATTTTGAAAGGTTTCTAAAACGCACCTCATTTCTCATCTCCTTGTGCTCGGTTTCGCCATTCCAGCTACTTTAGTAGCAATCTCCCTACTTGGAGAATCAGCACCTTTAACCTCCTGTTCCCTACAGGTTGCAATTTGTCCTGAGGATGAACGGGAAGAGGGGCAACCAATGAGAGACTAGATCTAGGTGTTGGGACAGGCACAGGTCACTCTATTTTCCCATCAGGAAGAAGAATTAACCACAGGCTCAGCCTGCCGCCCAGAAGCAGAATAGGGCCTGAGGCAATCCCGCGCTTTTGCGGCCAGCTCCCAAAAAAGACAGTTGAAAAATGGAGCTCAGGGAAACTGCAATTCAAAAACCTCAGAGTTATAAATGATAACTCTCGTCCACAAATATATTGAGGGAAGGCAACGAAGAGGATTTGAAAGCAAGGCAGAATTGCAGGAAACAGATTTCAGGAGGTAGATACGAATCGCCTTTAAAGCACATGAAAAGCGGCAAAACGTCGACAATGATGCCCTTGGCCAAAAAGGGCGTATGCGTTTTTTCCTGAATATATTCAGGAAAAAACGCATACGCCCTTTTTGGCCAACCAAGCAACCTGGAAAGGCAAATCAGCGCTACAAAGAAGTCTCGCTTCCCATCGGTGAAAAGGGCCATGCTGCAAAAAGTGTCAAAACCAGAAATGCAGGACAGGCAATGGAGAAATGGCAGCCTTGCTACACTGATGGGCGGGATGTAAATTGCCAACAGCCACTCTGGAGAAGTGTACGTTGTGTCCTGAAACATCGAAAAAAAACAGCTTAGGGAGCATAGGGCACGTCCACTCATGGGCGTATAAATTGGAAAAACTAAAAATCAGCAAGACACAGGCACCGGAAAGTTTAGGGCTGCTCTGTTGACAAGAACCTCCACTTCATGACACCTTAAATATCCCAGGAAAGAGAAAAATGGATAAAGAAGTTGTGGTCCTTATGTACAATTGAATATCACTCAGACATGAAATCAATGTCATAAGGCTAGTAGAAGCAAGATGAGTGGAGTTAGGTACGACGATTCTAAGTGAAATAAGTCACACAGAAAAAGACACTTATCATAAGCTATCACTTATAGAGAGAATGTAAAAACCGCTACACGTGAACTGAATTACAAAACAGAACAGAGTCACACGTTTAGAAAACACACTATGGCTGCTTAACGGGAAAGGTGAGGTGGGGTGATGCATAAAACAAGGGTTTCAAATTCGCTCAGATACCGTTCCATACACCCAATATGTAATAGACAAGACCTACTCCTTGCTCAGTGAACTGGACTCAACACCCCCTATTCCCCGCACAAGAATATATGTGACTAGTAAGAATCTTAAAACCTATGTATTGATATCTGTCTGGAAGTGAGTCAAGTGGGTGTAAAGCCGCATAAACACAACCATGAAAAGCAGCTAAACCCCATTATAAAAATAAATTACTTTTAAAAACCCGCAAAAAAAGATAGTGAAAGAGAGAGAAATTCTTACAAAATTCGTTCAGAGGCTGTGATGCAACCTGGATTGACCATATCTAGACCCACAGCTGGATGAGACATAAGGGTGGACACTCTTGGGGCTGAGAGGTTGGGTGAGGTTGGGTGAGCAAACGCAGACCCTTTAAAGTAATACTGCGTGGTACCCATCCCATGGGTCCCAAATCTCCAGGTTCAAGGGCATCTTCCTACATCGAAAACATGCATGAGAAACCCAGAAGATGGTACACCGTGTGATTTTGAAAGGTTTCTAAAACGCACCTCATTTCTCATCTCCTTGTGCTCGGTTTCGCCATTCCAGCTATTTTACTAGCAATCTCCCTACTTGGAGAATCAGCACCTTTAACCTCCTGTTCCCTACAGGTTGCAATTTGTCCTGAGGATGAACGGGAAGAGGGGCAACCAATGAGAGACTAGATCTAGGTGTTGGGACAGGCACAGGTCACTCTATTTTCCCAACAGGAAGAAGAATTAACCACAGGCTCAGCCTGCCGCCCAGAAGCAGAATAGGGCCTGAGGCAATCCCGCGCTTTTGCGGCCAGCTCCCAAAAAAGACAGTTGAAAAATGGAGCTCAGGGAAACTGCAATTCACAAACCCGCAGAGTTAAAAATGATAACTCTCATCCACAGATATATTGAGGGAAGGCAACGAAGAGGATTTGAAAGCAAGGCAGAATTGCAGGAAACAGATTTCAGGAGGTAGATACAAATCACCTTTAAAGCACATGAAAAGCGGCAAAACGTTGACAATGATGCCCTTGGCCAAAAAGGGCGTATGCGTTTTTTCCTGAATATATTCAGGAAAAAACGCATACGCCCTTTTTGGCCAACCAAGCAACCTGGAAAGGCAAATCAGCGCTACAAAGAAGTCTCGCTTCCCATCGGTCATAAGGGCTATGCTAAAAAAGGGTAAAAACCAGAAATGCAGGACAGGCCATGGAGAAATGGCAGCCTTGCTACGCTGATGGGCGGGATGTAAATTGCCAAGAGGCACTCTGGAGAAGTGTACGGTGTGTCCTGAAACATCGAAAAAACACAGGTTAGGGAGCATAGGGCACTTCCACTCATGGGCGTATAAATTGGGAAAACTAAAAATCAGCAAGACACAGGCACCCCAAAGTTTAGGGCTGCTCTGTTGACAAGAACCTCCACTTCATGACACCTTAAATATCCCAGGAAAGAGAAAAATGGATAAAGAAGTTGTGGTCCTTATGTACAATGGAATATCACTCAGACATGAAATCAATGTCATAAGGCTAGTAGAAGCAAGATGAGTGGAGTTAGGTACGACGATTCTAAGTGAAATAAGTCACACAGGAAAAGACACTTATCATAAGCTATCACTTATAGAGGGAATGTAAAAACCGCTACACTTGAACTGAATTACAAAACAGAACAGAGTCACACGTTTAGAAAACACACTATGGCTGCTTAACGGGAAAGGTGAGGTGGGGTGATGCATAAAACAAGGGTTTCAAATTCGCTCAGATACCGATCCATACACCCAATATGTAATAGACAAGACCTACTCCTTGCTCAGTGAAGTGGACTCAACACCCCCTATTCACCGCACAAGAATATATGTGACTAGTAAGAATCTTAAAACCTATGTATTGATATCTGTCTGGAAGTGAGTCAAGTGGGTGTAAAGCCGCATAAACACAGCCGTGAAAAGCAGCTAAACCCCATTATAAAAATAAATTACTTTTAAAAACCCGTAAAACAAAGACAGTGAAAGAGAGAGAAATTCTTACAAAATTCGTTCAGGGGCTGTGATGCAACCTGGATTGACCATATCTAGACCCACAGCTGGATGAGGAATAAGGGTGGACAATCTTGAGGCTGAGAGGTTGGGTGAGGTTGGGTGAGCAAACGCAGAACCTTTAAAGTAATAGTGCGTGGTACCCATCCCATGGGTCCCAAATCTCCAGTTTCAAGGGCATCTTCCTACATCGAAAACATGCATGAGAAACCCAGAAGATGGTACACCGTGTGATCGGGAAAGGTTTCTAAAACGCACCTCATTTCTCAACTCCTTGTGCTCGGGTTCGCCTTTCCAGCTACTTTACTAGCAATCTCCCTACTTGGAGAATCAGCACCTTTAAGCTCCTGTTCCCTACAGGTTGCAATTTGTCCTGAGGAAGAACGGGAAGAGGGGCAACCAATGAGAGACTAGATCTAGGTGTTGGGACAGGCACAGGTCACTCTATTTTCCCATCAGGAAGAAGAATTAACCACAGGCTCAGCCTGGCGCCAAGAAGCAGAATAGGGCCTGAGGCAATCCTGCGCTTTTGCGGCCAGCTCCCAAAAAACCGAGTTGAAAAATGGAGCTCAGGGACACTGCAATTCACAAACCCGCAGAGTTATAAATGATAACTATCATCCACAGATATATTGAGGGAAGGCAACGAAGAGGATTTGAAAGCAAGGCAGAATTGCAGGAAACAGATTTCAGGAGGTAGATTCGAATCGCCTTGAAAGCACATGAAAAGCGGCAAAACGTCGACAATGATGCCCTTGGCCAAAAAGGGCTTATGCGTTTTTTCCTGAGTATATTCAGGAAAACACGCATACGCCCTTTTTGGCCAACCAAGCAACCTGGAAAGGCAAATCAGCGCTACAAAGAAGGCTCGTTTCCCATCGGTCAAAAGGGCCATGCTGCAAAAAGTGTCAAAACCAGAAATGCAGGACAGGCCATGGAGAAATGGCAGCCTTGCTACGGTGATGGGTGGGATGTAAATTGCCAACAGCCACTCTGGAGAAGTGTACGTTGTGTCCTGAAACATGGAAAAAAAACAGCTTAGGGAGCATAGGGCACGTCCATTCATGGGCGTATAAATTGGGAAAACTAAAAATCAGCAAGACACAGGCACCCCAAAGTTTAGGGCTGCTCTGTTGACAAGAACCTCCACTTCATGACGCCTTAAATATCCCAGGAAAGAGAAAAATGGATAAAGAAGTTGTGGTCCTTATGTACAATGGAATATCACTCAGACATGAAATCAATGTCATAAGGCTAGTAGAAGCAAGATGAGTGGATTTAGGTACGACGATTCTAAGTGAAATAAGTCACACAGAAAAAGACACTAATTATAAGCTATCACTTATAGAGGGAATGTAAAAACTGCTACACTTGAACTGAATTACAAAACAGAACAGATTCACACGTTTAGAAAACACACTATGGCTGCTTAACGGGAAAGGTGAGGTGGGGTGATGCATAAAACAAGGGTTTCAAATTCTCTCAGATACAGTTCCATACACCCAATATGTAATAGAAAAGACCAACTCCTTGCTCAGTGAACTGGACTCAACACCCCCTATTCACCGCACAAGAATATATCTGACTAGTAAGAATCGTAAAACCTATGTATTGATATCTTTCTGGAAGTGAGTCAAGTGGCTGTAAATCCGCATAAACACAGCCGTGAAAAGCAGCTAAACCCCATTATAAAAATAAATTACTTTTAAAAACCCGTAAAACAAAGACAGTGAAAGAGAGAGAAATTCTTACAAAATTCGTTCAGGGGCTGTGATGCAACCTGGATTGACCATATCTAGTCCCACACCTGGATGAGACATAAGTGTGGACACTCTTGGGGCTGAGAGTTTGGGTGAGGTTGGGTGAGCAAACGCAGACCCTTTAAAGTAATACTGCGTGGTACCCATCCCATGGGTCCCAAATCTCCAGGTTCAAGGGCATCTTCCTACATCGAAAACATGCATGAGAAACCCAGAAGATGGTACACCGTGTGATTTTGAAAGGTTTCTAAAACGCACCTCATTTCTCATCTCCTTGTGTTCGGGTTCGCCATTCCAGCTACTTTACTAGCAATCTCCCTACTTGGAGAATCAGCACCTTTAAGCTCCTGTTCCCTACAGGTTGCAATTTGTCCTGAGGATGAACGGGAAGAGGGGCAACCAATGAGAGACTAGATCTAGGTGTTGGGACAGGCACAGGTCACTCTATTTTCCCATCAGGAAGAAGAATTAACCACAGGCTCAGCCAGCCGCCGGGAACCAGAATAGGGCCTGAGGCAATCCCGTGCTTTTTCGGCCAGCTCCCAAAAAAGACAGTTGAAAATTGGAGCACATGAGCACTGCAATTCACAAACCTGCAAATTTATAAATGATAACTCTCGTCCACAAATATATTGAGGGAAGGCAATGAAGAGGATTTGAAAGCAAGGCAGAATTGCAGGAAACATATTTCAGGAGGTAGATTCAAATCGATTTAAAAGCACTTGAAAAGCGGCAAAAGTTCGACAATGATGCCCTTGGCCAAAAAGGGCGTATGCGTTTTTTCCTGAATATATTCAGGAATAAACGCATACGCCCTTTTTGGCCAACCAAGCAACCAGGAAAGGCAAATCAGCGCTACAAAGAAGTCTCGCTTCCCATCGGTGAAAAGGGCCATGCTGCAAAAAGTGTCAAAACCAGAAATGCAGGACAGGCCATGGAGAAATGGCAGCCTTGCTACACTGATGGACGGGATGTAAATTGCCAACAGCCACTCTGGAGAAGTGTACGTTGTGTCCTGAAACATGGAAAAAAAACAGCTTAGGGAGCATAGGGCGCGTCCACTCATGGGCGTATAAATTGGAAAAACTAAAAATCAGCAAGTCACAGGCACCCGAAAGTTTACGGCTGCTCTGTTGACAAGAACCTCCAGTTCATGACACCTTAAATATCCCAGGAAAGAGAAAAATGGATAAAGAAGTTGTGGTCCTTATGTACAATGGAATATCACTCAGACATGAAATCAATGTTATAAGGCTAGTAGAAGCAACATGAGTGGAGTTAGGTACGACGATTCTAAGTGAAATAAGTCACACAGAAAAAGACACTTATCATAAGCTATCACTTATAGAGGGAATGTAAAAACCGCTACACTTGAACTGAATTACAAAACAGAACAGAGTCACACGTTTAGAAAACACACTATGGCTGCTTAACGGGAAAGGTGAGGTGGGGTGATGCATAAAACAAGGGTTTCAAATTCGCTCAGATACCGTTCCATACACCCAATATGTAATAGACAAGACCTACTCCTTGCTCAGTGAACTGGACTCAACACCCCCTATTCCCCACACAAGAATATATGTGACTAGTAAGAATCTTAAAACCTATGTATTGATATCTGTCTGGAAGTGAGTCAAGTGGGTGTAAAGCCGCATAAACACAACCATGAAAAGCAGCTAAAGCCCATTATAAAAATAAATTACTTTTAAAAACCCGTAAAACAAAGACAGTGAAAGAGAGAGAAATTCTTACAAAATTCGTTCAGAGGCTGTGATGCAACCTGGATTGACCATATCTAGACCCACACCTGGATGAGACATAAGGGTGGACACTCTTGGGGCTGAGAGGTTGGGTGAGGTTGGGTGAGCAAACGCAGACCCTTTAAAGTAATACTGCGTGGTACCCATCCCATGGGTCCCAAATCTCCAGGTTCAAGGGCATCTTCCTACATCGAGAACATGCATGAGAAACCCAGAAGATGGTACACCGTGTGATTTTGAAAGGTTTCTAAAACGCACCTCATTTCTCATCTCCTTGTGCTCGGTTTCGCCATTCCAGCTACTTTACTAGCAATCTCCCTACTTGGAGAATCAGCACCTTTAACCTCCTGTTCCCTACAGGTTGCAATTTGTCCTGAGGATGAACGGGAAGAGGGGCAACCAATGAGAGACTAGATCTAGGTGTTGGGACAGGCACAGGTCACTCTATTTTCCCATCAGGAAGAAGAATTAACCACAGGCTCAGCCTGCCGCCCAGAAGCAGAATAGGGCCTGAGGCAATCCCGCGCTTTTGCGGCCAGCTCCCAAAAAAGACAGTTGAAAAATGGAGCTCAGGGAAACTGCAATTCAAAAACCTCAGAGTTATAAATGATAACTCTCGTCCACAAATATATTGAGGGAAGGCAACGAAGAGGATTTGAAAGCAAGGCAGAATTGCAGGAAACAGATTTCAGGAGGTAGATACGAATCGCCTTTAAAGCACATGAAAAGCGGCAAAACGTCGACAATGATGCCCTTGGCCAAAAAGGGCGTATGCGTTTTTTCCTGAATATATTCAGGAAAAAACGCATACGCCCTTTTTGGCCAACCAAGCAACCTGGAAAGGCAAATCAGCGCTACAAAGAAGTCTCGCTTCCCATCGGTGAAAAGGGCCATGCTGCAAAAAGTGTCAAAACCAGAAATGCAGGACAGGCAATGGAGAAATGGCAGCCTTGCTACACTGATGGGCGGGATGTAAATTGCCAACAGCCACTCTGGAGAAGTGTACGTTGTGTCCTGAAACATCGAAAAAAAACAGCTTAGGGAGCATAGGGCACGTCCACTCATGGGCGTATAAATTGGAAAAACTAAAAATCAGCAAGACACAGGCACCGGAAAGTTTAGGGCTGCTCTGTTGACAAGAACCTCCACTTCATGACACCTTAAATATCCCAGGAAAGAGAAAAATGGATAAAGAAGTTGTGGTCCTTATGTACAATTGAATATCACTCAGACATGAAATCAATGTCATAAGGCTAGTAGAAGCAAGATGAGTGGAGTTAGGTACGACGATTCTAAGTGAAATAAGTCACACAGAAAAAGACACTTATCATAAGCTATCACTTATAGAGAGAATGTAAAAACCGCTACACGTGAACTGAATTACAAAACAGAACAGAGTCACACGTTTAGAAAACACACTATGGCTGCTTAACGGGGAAGGTGAGGTGGGGTGATGCATAAAACAAGGGTTTCAAATTCGCTCAGATACCGTTCCATACACCCAATATGTAATAGACAAGACCTACTCCTTGCTCAGTGAACTGGACTCAACACCCCCTATTCCCCGCACAAGAATATATGTGACTAGTAAGAATCTTAAAACCTATGTATTGATATCTGTCTGGAAGTGAGTCAAGTGGGTGTAAAGCCGCATAAACACAACCATGAAAAGCAGCTAAACCCCATTATAAAAATAAATTACTTTTAAAAACCCGCAAAAAAAGATAGTGAAAGAGAGAGAAATTCTTACAAAATTCGTTCAGAGGCTGTGATGCAACCTGGATTGACCATATCTAGACCCACAGCTGGATGAGACATAAGGGTGGACACTCTTGGGGCTGAGAGGTTGGGTGAGGTTGGGTGAGCAAACGCAGACCCTTTAAAGTAATACTGCGTGGTACCCATCCCATGGGTCCCAAATCTCCAGGTTCAAGGGCATCTTCCTACATCGAAAACATGCATGAGAAACCCAGAAGATGGTACACCGTGTGATTTTGAAAGGTTTCTAAAACGCACCTCATTTCTCATCTCCTTGTGCTCGGTTTCGCCATTCCAGCTATTTTACTAGCAATCTCCCTACTTGGAGAATCAGCACCTTTAACCTCCTGTTCCCTACAGGTTGCAATT